>NC_065514.1:19299354-19599354 GCF_006386435.1 Epinephelus moara | reverse complement strand
GATGAAACTGAGAGCACCCGCAGAAATGTTTTGAATGTATAGGAACATTTTCTGTTTCAAACCTGAGAACAATACTATTGAATAAAGCTCATTTGAGTATAAAAAATATAACAAAACTTCTGTGGCTCCACAAAATCAGGCTCCCAGCTGTGTCAACGAAGAGGCTCCATATTTAATACCCTATAACATCACAAGTTTGACACTGACTTCTCTGGTTTCTGGCTTTGAGAGAGCAGCTCCTGCTCACAAATACTAATTGAACTTTCCTCGACCATGGAAATAACATTTTGGAATCCATAATTTAGGTGGTGTAAATCTTTAAGGGTTAATTTCACTTTTCCTGTTCTTCATATCTGTTTACTTATACTAGGTCATCAGTTAAAACAATCTACATGAGTGGCATTAGTCTGAACATGGCACCTGTAAATGAACCTAATTAAACAGTTATTTTTCCAGAGAGGAACTGCTGCTGCATGTGACCTTTAACACATCATAAAATCACAAAATAAAGTGAAGTAAAGTCAAATTACTCTGACATGCACAGCTATAAAACTACATAAATAAGTTGATAACAATCATTTAATAACAGACTGTAAAGACTTTGAATGTGTGATTTTGAGCTTTAACATTAGATGGCAGTGCAGAGTTAAAGGATGCCATGGATGTTTTGTTTACTAATCTTCCAGCTTCTCTTCCTGGTAGCCACCAGCTAACCTACATTCTTGCTGACAGCAGAGATTCCGCTTTAAATAACGCTAGGTGTGTGTCAGCTGACAGCTGTGTGATGCTAGCATCTTAGCTCCGGAGCTAGCAAGCAGACAATACTAATTTTGTATTTACCAAACCAGCTGCATTTGCTCTTTTATAGTTCGACTATTTTTTGTTAGACCTGAACATTGTTTAACGTTATATGACTAAAGCGAACAGGTCTGTCGACAGTAAACAATGTCACGCTAAGTTGTGTTTATAGCACTAGCGAGCTAGCAGCTAGGAAGCTAATCCTCCTAGCAACTGTGGCTAGCCGCGGGCGTCTTCATGGAGAGCTTTAAAGAGTTAGCTGAGCTTCCAAGATTGGTCGGAAGGGTAAGTTATGTGAACACAGTGTAGACGGAAGGCTTCCGCTCAGTTAAATGTGGATTAAATGGCAAAAACGGAGCAGGGCAATGGACTGGACATGCGGGGCAGCACAGAGAAGCTGACAGATAATAATGGCAAAGGCGTCTCGTATGGATCAGACCCAGAGATAAATGGCACCATCCCCGGGGAGAGACAGGTGGACAAGTATGGGTTCACTGGAGGAGCACAGCAGCACTCTGGAGAGACGTAAGTGCTGAAGATGTCCCAAAATATCTGGTTACATTACCTTGAATGAAATGTTGGTTAATGTCTCCACAGACGTCCACACAGATAGTCTCTTTCTTTTTGCATTCAGTTGAAGACAGATAAAGGTGACAAATCTTCCTGTGACTGCTGAAGTCATCAGATAATTTATTGTGAGAATCTGACATTTCTTCCTTGCAAAGATACCTGCTGTCATTTGAAAGACTTTTTTTATGTGGAAGATGCAAAACAAAGATTAGATCCAGTTAATAGCTGGTTAATAACCCTGATTTATAGCTGAGGTTCTTGACATGTGGGCCCTTTAAAGCAAAGTTGTGTCCACTTGTGACCCCTTGACCTTGTCACAGGTTATTTTAGAAATTTTTTAAAAAGCACAATATCTGTTATAAAACTTGTTTTTTAACTTGTGAGCCCCCATGTAGGGAACCACTGACATACACCACTACCATCTCATATCATTTAGACAGTACTCCTCGTTCCTGCTTTCCTTGCTCATTTTACATCTGGCACCAAACACAGAGAGACTACATTACTCGTGTCCTTGAGGACTCATTTTATTACACAAAACAAGGCCTGAAAGAGGCGTACACCATTTCCCAATGCAAAAGTTGTGATCTATAAAAACAGAGTTAATGGGATAAACTTTGACCCATGTGTATAAACCTGGCGTCACACATGGTGAGGTGGAAGCCTGATTGTAGAAGTTGTTGATTATTTTTTGGCACGCACCATTTTTGACTTTTGTCTGTACATAGGCGACCCCTCTCTCTCATCACTGGTCTTCACTAAAGTATAGAATAGGGCTGCATATTCCCACGCAGTTGCCACACCTCTGACCTTTTAAACTGTCAAATGTCCGGTAGCTCTCTGAGGTCCTCTGACCCGCAGCTGCTGGCTGTTGCTAGTACAAGGTTTGAATGCAAGTGGGATTAAGTGTTTGTTGTTGTGGCCCCTATAATGTATTCTCTGTCACTTGGACCTGCATAATGTCCCAGTTTGTGTTCTGCATCTGTGTCACTCACACAGCTGATTGTTAAAGGAATACTTCACCCACAAAAATGATATGTTATATCAGCTAGTCATGCCGTCTTATTTTGAACTTGTGAACATATTAATTTATTGATTGATTGACGACCACTTTAACTATGATAAAACTATATGTAGTATCTGTTGACAAACTCTCACACAAGTCGTTCAGTATAATCCAAGTCTCGTTAATCTAGTTGTACGCTTAGTACCTCTCATACGCTTTCAATTAAACATCAGTATTGAAAGCTGAACTAAAAGTGAAACTTATCTACACTCTCTTCAAAGCCAGACTCCAGTATTAAGGTTGTTTAGTGAAAATGCATGCACTTGGGAAAAACATCATATGGCTGGATAAATAAGACCTGGGAAATACTGCACGAGTCGTGTTAGAGTTTATAAATGGATGTTTTGCTGTAAACGGCATGACCAACTGATTTATAAATGGTCATGCTGTGAGTGAAGTCCTTTAAACTCTCCTTGAAAAATGTACAGCACTTTTGTAATGACTTAGATACGAGGCACTAGGGATACTGGAAGAACTGAGCAAACCAGGCAGCTTGAGCTCGTCATCTGCCATAAATATCTTAGTGATTGTGGCCTAATTTGAAGACCTAAAAGTAACTGTTCCAGTCATTGGTCTTTAGTTCTTATGAGTTCAGTCAAGTCACTGTGGTATCTTATAAAGAGTAGTGATTGACAACTGTTCAACTTTCTTTAGCTTTTTTATGCAAAAGCACGTCAGTGAGCTCTTTAAATTTGTTTGCCAAAATGAGCATGCAGGAAAGTGTGCATAACAATATGACAGCTCTGATCTTTGATAGGACTGTAGTGAAGTGAGACACTGGTGTAAGTTGTGTGTAGGAGGTTATAGGGAACTGAGCTAGGGGAAAGTTCTCCCACAGCTTCCTGTTTTCCTTGTACTCCGCGGCCGATGGCAAGTGTTCCACTGTTTTGTCTGAGGTTAGGCTTCCTGTGTGGACGAGGAAGAGATGAGCCACTGTCCCGCCCCCTCTGAAGACAGGATTACCCCAGTACAGGGGTCCGTCTATATGAAAATAATGTGATTGCTTTTATCAGTGACATTGTCTCCTATCTCCACAGTGCTGAAGAAATACCCCCTGAGGTGCTGAGGCAGCGGGAGGTAAAATGGCTGGAGATGCTCAACAGCTGGGACAAATGGATGGCCAAAAAACACAAGAAGGTCTGCTTAATAAACTGTGAATTAAATCTTGCTCCACTATTTTATTTCTTTGTAATAAAATTGTACACTTTGCAGGAGTTTATCTAGTGTGCACTGGCTGCTCTGGAGCACGAGCATGGTTGTTGTTGCAGTGGTTTTGAAATAGACTAAACAATATAAATTCATGTTGAAAACTGAGGTGGAAGACTTGTAGTCATTCCATCACTATGGCATTTTATTTTTTTCCTTCATCTTTGAAGGTCAGTTGCATGTCATTTCATGTCAGTGTCTGTGTTGCTTTCTTTTGATCTTCCTTTCTCTTGTTTTTAACTGTGCACATGTTGACTAACAGGTGAAAGAGCGCTGTCAGAAGGGGATCCCTCCATCCCTGCGTGGCCGGGCCTGGCTCTACCTCACGGGGGGCAAAGTAAGAAGGGAGCAAAACCAGGGAAAATTCCATGTGAGTTGAATATATGTGATCCCTGCTGTCATCAAGTTATTTAAATGAAAAAAACATGCCTCTTTCATGCTTGGGACAAATCATAGTCACTCAAAGTACTGAGTGTGTCTCAGTTTTAGGCACCCAGACTCTTATAGGGGCTTGGCTCTGTCTAAGGTTATAACTTTCACTGAGACTTTAAGTTCCAGAGTCAGCATTATAAAATTGCTATTAACAGTGGATGATGGGAAAAGACTAAGAAAAAACATAAGGTATACTGTTGCAAAAGCTGATAAAGTTACGTTGTGTTTTAGGAACTGGACAGCCAGCCAGGAGATCCTAAATGGGTAGATATTATAGAGAGGGACCTCCATCGACAGTTCCCCTTCCATGAAATGTTTGCAGCAAGAGGAGGTCATGGGTAAGCACTCCCTTCTGAAGGCTTGTCAATATGCCTATTGTTGTGTTTGTGTAGATAATATAGTTTCTGAATATCGTTTATGTTTCTTCAAACATTCAGGCAGCAAGACCTGTTCCGTGTGTTGAAGGCTTATACTCTGCATCGCCCTGAGGAGGGTTACTGTCAGGCTCAGGCTCCCATCGCTGCTGTTCTTCTGATGCACATGCCAGCAGAGGTGAACTGAACACACACTAGCGATTTGTGAATGATACTTTAAGCAAAAAATCACCGTATAATGTCACATTTTACTATAATAAATACCTACCTTTGTTTCCTTTCTTTGTCCCAGGATGCATTCTGGTGTCTCGTTCAGATTTGTGAGAAATACCTTCCCGGTTACTACAGCACAGGGCTGGTATGGGTCCACACAGACACACCGTCACATGATTTTGAAAAGAGGACTTTAATATCATAAGAAGAGCTTGAGAGTGCAACCTGTAACAGGATTACATATTAACAGTGTTCAGCATGTCAATTATTATCTCTGTGAACCCTATAAATATTGCCAAAATGAATCTCTTGTTTACTGTAAGCAAAAATGAACTCACAATACTGTAGCAGTGCCCAAGAACACTGGGTTTCTGAAGACTGCATATCTGCTGATTTAACCAGCCAAACAGAAGTCTCAAGTCAGTCAACTTCAGTTTACAGATGTAATATGTGGCTGGTGGTGGTGTTTCTCAGGCCAGCGTGTCCCCAGCTTGACACCAATACGCTAACGACCTAATACCACGAGGTGGTGACCAGGCCACAAGGACGAGATAATCAGACAGAATCAGATTAAGCAAAGAGAAAGGTGTCTGTTCCCTCTCTCCCTCCATTGACTGCTGTTCCATGTCGTCTCTGCAGGAGGCGATCCAGCTGGACGGGGAGATCCTGTACGCTCTCCTGCGGCGTGTGTCTCCTGTGGCCTACCGTCACTTAAAGAAGCACAAGCTGGAGCCCATCCTGTACATGACCGAGTGGTTCATGTGCGCTTTCTCTCGGACTCTGCCGTGGGCCTCGGTGCTGCGGGTCTGGGACATGTTTCTTTGTGAGGGTGAGGCACTGCACTATATATGTTACACGGTGCATGAAAAAACACTATCAAAAGTGGTTTTGCCAGACCTGACAAGTCTCATTTATAAAGATTATGTCATGAATTAGGGATGGACGATATGGCCAAAATCTTCTCTGCTTCCACTCTGTGTGGCCCATAGTGACGGCTACTTTTACTTTAGCGCTCCAGTAACATGAATGGGGATAAAATGATTCATGTTATTGGACCAAATATATCAAACTCTGATAGTGAAACAAGCTCAAAAATGTATCCACTAATTTGCAGATGTCTCTTTCGCCATGTAAGTCTATGGGGAAAAAGTCTCTTTGGGCCGCAGGGCATCACTTGATGGACTTAATTCTACTATTTGGCTGCTACGAAAGTTGGCTTCAAAGCCCAGCACATTGCCCAGGGGCCTGTGCAAGGCAGCTGGATTGACATGATCACACGCAAATCACGAAAAACGTCACAAGTTTGCGCGAGAATGACATGACCATGCGATAATCCAGTCCCGTTTTGCCACGTAGCCGGCCCCGAATATCCCCCCCAGTCGAGACGATATCTCTACTGGTCAACACATTTCTACCGTCCAACGGAAAATACCATTATATTAGCCAACCCTGTCATGTATAAATGTATTTAATACTGAGTCTCAATGGCTCGATATTGAAATGGAAAATATTACTTTTAGTTCAAAAACAGCAGCTTTGTCTGACGTGGTAGAATCGAGGATTGTTTAACGGGTAAAACTCCAGAGTTATGTACACAGTACAGTAGTACAGCCGTATTTAATTTTCCTCCAGGCCCTGTCATGTGCTTATTATCCTACTGTTTAATTTCATATGTAAAACACCAGAGCATGTTCACTTTTAAAGCAGCTTTGCAAATGTTGAATACATAAAGCTTACCTGTTGTTTTAGTTTGGGATAAAGACTATGAGAATATATATGAAGTAGCTCACCACGCTGCAAGACTGTCACAACACCATAGTTATCCATCTAAGTATTCACATAATTTAATTGGTCGTTAGTTGTGCTATATTAAAATATAAGTGTTGCTCTAGTTGCATGTTGTCTGATGTAACGCTGTTCTCAGGAGTGAAGATCCTCTTTCGAGTGGGCCTGGTTCTCCTAAAATGCATGTTGGGATCCCAAGAGAAAGTGAAGTCCTGTCAAGGCCTCTATGAAACAATGGAGCTGCTGCGAGCCATACACCCACAGTACATGAGAGAAGGCTTCCTGGTGCACGAGGTACAGTTATACGCCGTCATGGTTGTAGTCTGTGTCATCCATTTTATTGTTTTGGCCCAGCACCTACTGCACAATCTGTCTTTCTCTTTGACTTTGCCCCTCTGCAGTTGTGCTGACAGAGATATAAAAAGACTTATTAACCTTTAATGTGCTGGAACACTTAACCAGAAAATCCAGGCACTACTCACACGTGATTCACCCTCATTCTCCGCTTGTGTTTCAGATTATCGAGTTAGTGGTGTCTGAGAAGGACATTGAGAAGGAACACCTCGCTCAGCTGCGGCACTGGAAGGAGACTCGCGGAGATCTACACTGCAAGTCCCCTCCCAGGATGCACGGCGCTAAGGCCATCATGGCCGCCGAGCCGCCCAGTCGACAGGACCTGAAGCAAATGCCCACCATCATTGTGGAGTCTCCCCTGGCACCCAAGACAGACCGGGAGAGAGTAGAGGACGCCAAGGACAGTGGAAAGGAGGAAAAACAGAAGAAAACACCACCACAGCAGACTGTAAATCCTGCCTTTCCTCCCACTGACCCCTCACCTCTCGTCGAAGGCAAGAATGAAAAAGGGTCCAAAGAGAGTCTGAGCAGCGCAGAGCATGACACCTACCTGTAGCAGGCTAAGTCTCACCAGCTTACTAACATAAATCATTCCATACAGCCTTGACTAACTCACTAACGTTCTCACATATCACAGTTGTCAGTGACATGACAAACTTTTCCATGACTTTGTGTTCCCGTAGGAGTCGTAACTGTGACAGATTTTTGTAAAATGCCTGTTTTTACAATCAAGAAATAAGTAATCAAAGCTGGCCTGAGCAGAATGCCTCTGCTCAGATCATGAAGCAGTCACTGTGATACTCAACACATTTTCAGTGTAATTTCATTTATATAGGTTGCTATGTACTCTACTTTAAACTAAGTACAGTTATGGACATTTAGGATAAAAGTATGTGGAGCTCAGAGATGTGTAATTGCCAGGGAGCAACAACCGATGGAGACTATGTGCCCTTTGCGCACACGTCTATGAGGTTTTTGGCGCTATTAGCTTCATATGACTGAACATGTGGCGATATACACTCGCTAACTCACTGTTAAAGGTATACTATGCAGGATTGTCGTGCTACATCACAGAGAAATACAAAACAGTACTAATGAACCTTCATTAATATAGGCCTGTATTTTATCTACAAGTGCACGTCACACACTGAGCGAGCCGCCTGTTAATGACGTTGTTGGCAAAGCAGTAATGATTGTGCTAAGTGGCTAACGGGCATGTAGCTACTTCCATGTTTCAGATGATACGTCATGTTTGTAGTCGACCAATGAAGATGAGTTTATATCACCTTAGGTTTGTCCTTCACCTTCTCAAAATGATCACACACTTTGGATTTCCTGCCCGACATGTTATTAACTAGCCTGTGGAATCATTTTTTAGAAAAATCCTGCACAGTATATCTTTACCAGCTACTGCTGTTATTTACCTCTTAGATTTTAAATGTACCTCTTGGATTCTTTCCTTTGTTGTAAATGAAGTCTGATTTTGTCTTAATTGATAAGATCTTCTCAAGAGCACTTTGCCTTTGTAGTCTTCCTCTTCGCCTACGTTAGTCACTACGTTGCCAACGCAGAGATTTGTATCTACCCTGCTTCGCTAGACTCGCACTATTTAGCAGACACGCAGCTGATCGGTGTGTCTGATAAGCACAGTCTCATAACTGTTATGCTGCATCCAGTTTGTCTTTGCTCTTGTTGAACACTTGAGGGCGTCCAGAGATTATCTCACAGCCTCAGCGGTGACCAGCACTAATCTTTGTGAGAGCAGAAACTGACACAATGAAGGAAGAGGTGTGCAGGGATATTTTGTGCCACTAAGCCAAAGATTTGTAATGCATATTTTTTAAGACAAATGTTGTCCAAGCAGTTTATTCAGTCATACTGTGATACAGTATTTGGGAGAGGACTGGGTTTATATTTATGTCGTGAATGAGATATGGTAAAAATGCCATTTTGAAGAACGCTAATATAAAGCTGTTTTTTTGTAATCATGCCTAAAGGTTTGTGGATCCTGAGACTTAAAGATATCTGATGTTAATGTAAAAGAAACGGCATTAGGAGATTCTTTCTCTGAAATCCCCATACCAAACACTTAATGTGATATTTGTTGACAAAACTGCTTTGGTTAAGTGAAAAAGAACATTTCTTTTCTTGTGGCATTATTTAGCTAAAATGAATGGAAACACTGTGTCTTGATATCTGAAATTTATGACTACATGATTTTCACTTCACTTTTAATGAGATGGCGACTAAACTCTAAAAATATTTGAGCATTGAAAGATATTAAAAGTCCAAGGAGCCATGAACCTCTGATAATGACCAAACAGTATGTGGATACTCATTTTATCTGAGATGTTTAAATGAAGAAACTGTTTGGGGAAAAAAAGCAATCAGATTATCAGACTTTTTGCTGTCAGAGTTTTTATAATGAAAAACTAATGTGGGCATATGTTCATTTTCCACACTGTGGAGATTTTTATATACTACGGGTTTATTTTGTGTCTATTAGAAAGCACTGTTTACCTGCCATGTTGTATGAAGCTTTTACTATTCAGATTTTAAAAGTGTTGTTTGACTCTGTAGCAAGAGCTCAGCTCACACATGACCAGCATGCAGAGTTTCTGCTGGGAGCTTTCTCTACTGTCATGTAGATGGAGCCATTGAGCTTCACCCAGGGATTCAAATGACTGGTTACACAGTCATCCTGAAGGAAACAGCATACACAGGATGTGGTTTGGCATCTAAAAACTTTATGTTGATTTATTAAAAAGACTTTAAATATCCATCAAAAAATATACATTCAGGATGTTGAGAAGCTCCTGATTACTAACCATTGCAGCTGTTATGATTAAAGAGACCATTGTTTAAGCCTGGGGCTTGTAAATGTGCAACTCAGGCTTAGTCCACACTGACACAGGTATTTTTGTAAATGTATTTTTTTATGCATTTTAGCCTTTTGTCCACATACAAACTGTGTTATGTCACTAAAAACTAACCCTGTGTAAAACTACGTCCAGGTTTTCAGTGTTGATGTGTGCGCCATTATCTCGTTTGATAAGGCGGCATTTTGTGCAATGGTGGATGTGACCAAACCAGGGCTGGACATTAACTTTTTTGTCCACCTGCCACCGTGGCTGGTGAATTCAAAAGCTCATCAGCCACTCTGTAGATAACCATTTTTCTTTTGGCTGGTATATGAAGAAAATACAGCAGCCACTTGAGTATTTTACCAGCATTGGGTGGGTGGCTGGTGCCAATTTTCAACCCTGGACCACACTATTGTGGCTCTAACCTCGCTAGCATGACTTTATACATGTTAACACATAAATGTACAATTACTCCTCCACTATGTTGAGGAACAGAGGCGTCAGAATGTACTACAGAGGTCAAGGTAGCCAATGTCGTTGTCTTCTTTGCGTGGTTTAAGGGTTACAGTTATATCGTTGCATGTTAGTTAGGCATGCTCTTGACAGCACTGCAGTTGTGTTTGCATTTTCATTGGACAGTTTTTTCAAGACTGTTTGTGGACAGGAATTTTTCTTTTGAGAACGAAGGTGGGAAAAAAAACAGTTTACAAAAATACAGTGTCTGTGGACTTTGCCTCATCCTGCTGTTTTTATCAGTGTATAGGACTTCATTTCTGATCTGTTTGCTCATTTGATTTGAAATCAACTCCTCATATCTATGAGCTGTTTTATACCAAATCACATTTAAATCAATAAAATTTTAAACTCCTGGCTTTTGCAGATCTGTGATGTTTTTTTCCGTTTTATTCCGACATCAATTTTCCTTTCTTTTCCCTTGCATTTAATATGAAACAACAGAAAATGAGAAGTGCCCCACAGACTGGACAGAACAAGCAGGATTTCAATACACCCTGTGTTATCATTCAGCACCCTCACACCCCCCGCCCGCCCGCTCTCCCTCACCCACGCAGCAGCACACTTCCTTGGACACCTGTTTCTCCGGCTCTTTCAGCTCTTTGAGGAATTTGCATCTCAAATAAGGCGAATTCCCACAGCACCGTTCAGAGCGCCTCATCCAGCCATTTGCCTTTGGTCTCTGAATGGCGTCTTCTGCATGCATACAGGCCGCCTTCTTCTTCTTCTTCTTCTTCTTCTGCTTCTTCTTCCTCGACAAGGTTCAGCTGCAGTCCAAGAACATGACAGCCAAGAACGCTGTCCTCTACATTTTAATTTACCCAAACAGTGAAACCCCAAAGCTGTCAATTTATTTGCGTACGAGATAATTACAATACTATTGTCAGTAGAGTTTTAATGGTCTTCCTATCATGTCTACATGCCTCCGCTCATTTTAAGTAGTTGTGTCATTTGAGAATACACTTGTTGGCAGCACCCAACAATTAGAGGAGATGATTAAGGTTTTTCTTGAGTCTCCCTCACAGCCGTCGCAGCGGCTTTTTCTATTTCAATGAAGCATTTTGTGTGTCACTGCTCTGATGCCTCTCATTAGTGCATTTTTGCATTTCTGGCTCCTCTCATCATCTCTTTTGTGCCTTTCGCTATCTGTAAACAATAACAGCTTCTCACCCCAACTCCACCCTTCACCTCAATCCAACCCCACCCCGCCCCACCGGACCCCACCAACCCCCCACCTGTCTGCCTCTCCCATGAGATGGTGCTCAGGCGTTCACTAGACCTGAGCTTAGACCAGAGAGGGTGTAATGGGAGACTGGCTTTATGGCTCGCCTGCAGAGGAGCAGGAGATGTGACCCAGACGTGCCCCCGTAACCGCACTCTCAGAAGAGGCAGTATTTGTAGCTTTCGTGGTACAACTGCGAGTCGCTGGAGCAAGAACATCATGATATACTCTATCACAATGGACCTTTAAAGAGTTATATAAGCATATGTAGGAAACTGGTGTTCTCATCCTTTAGTGTATATTCCCCTTTTCTCCCAGTCTCCAGTAGCCATCTCTCCCACTCTATGTTGCTGCTGAAGCCACGTTCAGACTGAAAATAGGTCTGTGTTAAAAAAAAAACGGGGCTATGTTGGTGTGGACGTGTTGCTACAAGTACTGGTGAGAAGATGAAATATGATCTAGGTTGTCCAGTTCACGTGATACACTTCATCCATGAACTTAAAGACTCATCAGTTATTACACAGTGAGACAGGATTTTGGAAACTCTGGAAAGTCATCGTGGCTACAATCATTTTATCCTTCATCTTGACGGTCGCAAGATCTACCAGGAAAGAACTCTCTCGCACATGCAGTCTGTTGGATTGTACTGGTGTCAGATGGCGGTGCGTTGTGTTGCAGCAAAGTTGAAGCTTCAGGGCGGCCTCGTGGCTTCACCAACCATAAACCGCAGTGTGCCCGATTTGAATCTGACCTTTATTGCATCTTTCTCACCCTCTTTTTCTGTCATCTCTTTACTGTCACTATCTAAAGCTTCTTTTCCAATGGACAAAAAAAACAGCAACACCCATTAACAAGTGGTCTTTAGTAGGAAAGTTTATAATCGGCGTTCATTCCCAGGACAAGTGACTGCAGTAGTCATGGATATTTATCAGCTCCAGCTCTGACTGGCTCCGATCAGCAGTGATAGAAATATAACACCCTGTGCGAGTTTCTTTTTCGTATGATGGTGAAGGCATGAGTCTGCCTTACTCAGCCTCTGATTGGCTTACCCTTATATTCTTACCCTAACCCTAACCAATCCCAGCAATGACACGCTGCCACAAATACCGTCCATCTCTGCCCAAGCAGTGCTCCAATATCGCTCCAAATTAGCCGGTGCCGAGTTTTAAGAGACACTGAATAAGTAACAGATATATATATAAAAAAAGAAGTAACCACAGCAACAATGTCACTGGCCTCCATGCTGCTCTCTACTGTTTAGTAACCTGTTTTCTGGCACATCGAGCATGACACACCAGTAAAAAAACAGGAAGGCACACTCATCTGCTGCAGAGCCGTGTACATGGTTCCAGTCTGCTGGCAATGGGAAAGGAGTCTATTGCCTATTTTTAGCAGGTTTTTCTGCATTTAAAAAACGTATAATAAAGACATGGCATACCCAAAAAATATATTTTAAAAAACACAAATGGATCCAGGCTGATGTTCTTTTCCAAATGACGCTGCTACAACCCTGTGTTTTTTCTAGCAGGATCTCAGATGCCCCAACTTAGTGGTCTCATTGCAGTGACAGCTATTGTTGGACCACTCCTGGCTTCCTTGAGGACATAAGAAGACAGTGTCGACAGAACAACCAGTGAGCTCATATTACACTTTCCCTGTTCACATAGCTGTGGGGCCTTCATGGGGCATATTTTGTCATCTGCCGTGTCCGCAAGGATCCATAGTGCAGACTGTAAGCACAGTCTGCACATGGTTTTGAAGTTCAACCATATGGTACAAACAGAACTGCATCTACTGACTGTGTCCATGTCTTGTTTGAAATATATCAGAGCCTTAAAGGTTCAGTGTGTAGGATTTAATGGGATAAATTGTATGTTTTCTGCAGTGTATAATCACCTGAAAATAAGGGTGTTTTTACATATAGTCCTTTTTAAACAAACTGAACTCAGTCCTCTTAAAGTGGACCAGAAAGGGAACCAACAGAAAAGGGACCCAGTTCTTTTTGTGTTCACATTTTCAGTTCATTTGAAAGAGGACTCATTTCTGTGTCTGGTCAACTTCAGCTCTGATGCGACCTCAGTCCTCTTTCTGTTCACACTATAGCCTATGTATAATATATACTGACATAGTTTTATTTTTACTTTGACGTGGCACTGTAGTGTGGTTATGACGCCCCTCGCTTTCAGATGAACTTGAAATTGGAGAAAAACCCTTGTGTTTCTGTGCTGTAGAGCGTTGACGTTTGATGCATTCTACATCCCACATCTGGAGACCTGCAGTGTCTTCTGTAGACCAAACTACTTTTTGACTGTTTTTTCAAGCGTCCCAGTGCAACAGCATGTGATCTAGAGGGCTAAATACAACAGCAAAGAGCAAAGCGAACCTGGAGCGCTTTGTGCACAGGTTAAGTGAACCACACCGTGGACTTGTAGCGATCCAAACTCAGGGGTCTGAGTTCTCCTGGAGTGTTCACATATGTGCAGAAAATGCTAAGTCACCGCTCTGAGTCTGTTTAGAGGGCTGAAAAGGAAGTGTGAAAACGCCCTAAGAATCATCTGTTTTTGTTACCTTAGAATGAGCTGTTTATGTCTACACAGGGGGCAGTGCCTCGTCCTAGGAGTCTGACACTACAGCCCAGAACTGACAAACCAAATACTGTCTCTAGATAGGACCATTTTTGTTTTCACGGCCACCATAGTTAGCAGCCCTCCGTGACAAGCAGTGTCAGACTTTTTTTTAACATGAAACTGCTTTATGCAGAGTTTTTACCACTTTAAATCATTGCTCTATTTGTTTTAGGGACAAAGACACCTCTGTGGGTAATTTGGCTCCCGGTAAAAACCTCCTGAACAATGAACACTGAAGGAATCATAACCAGGAGCTTACACTTGGCACAAAAGAGAAGTTTCAGCTGGTTGTAATCTGCAATCCTCACAGCTAGATGGCACTAAATCGAACACACTGCTCTTTTAACTAGTGCTCCTTAATGTCGCCAAACCACCACCACTGGGGAGCAACAGGCCGGCGAAACTGGTACAAAGTTGTACCTTAAACTACCAGAAAATATGCTGTATCTGTATCTATGGTGGTCAAAATGTGTCAATTATTTGCCTGTTATATCTATGAAATGTTTACTTGTACTTACAAGCTGTGATTAAACAGCCAGGAGTAAAGAATTAATCTCCACAATCAAGTTTACTCTTTAGTACGCAAAAGCTGTGATGACATACCTCCATTTTGTGACAGTGCGACTTTATCTGAAGTTCATTCACTGGATGTGTGTGTAAACAGATACCCCACCCATGTGATATCTGTTTTTACACTGTAGCTGTTAATGGGGGGTGGGTGAGCAGAGTGGGGTGGATGATCTCATGAGAACATATGTGTGAAGCGTCTGGGAGATTATAGTCTGGCTTCATGAGCTGTAAAGCTCCTCTAAAGCTTTTTGGTAACAAGGACCAAGGGTCTGCACCCTTATCCCCCGGCCTGCCATCCCCCATCATGCCCTCTGCCCAAAGAGGGGATTAGAAGGGGTAGAGGTCAGAGGCAGGAAACAAAAAATACAACTGTGACTCGCTGATAATGGTTTTAATTGTTTTAATTGCAGCTGCCGTGCCTGTTCTGCATTTTGCTTTTGTATGCATGATGTGAGTTTTGTCTGTTACAATATAATGCAATATGTGTGTGTTTAGGTAAAATAAGTGGAAAACCATCAGTGTTCCCCTTATTTTGTCTACACCCTGTGTATGAGGGAGGCCTGAGAACTGACGGGCGCTCTTATTTGGGACTTTTCCATGTTTTACAGGGAAACACTTTGAAAAGTTCAAGTAGTGGAGCTGCACGTGTGGGAGAGGAAGCAGAGTCGGAGTGGAAGGTGTCACAGGTCAGACAGATGCTCATTCAATGGACAGTGGGCAGGATGTGTGTATCCTTTTATGGTTCTCCTCAGGATAACAGTAGCTGCACATGCATCCCTAATGATCCCAGATCCATCAGGGCTTCTGACACTGGGTTATGATTTGTAATAGGAAATGATAACACACACCTGTTTGGTTTCAGACGGGGGATCCCCCTGATCTCCTTTACATTACAGTCCAAGCAGAATCGTGAATCATCTTAAGACTGATTTATAGCGCTCTGCACACACTGCACAGCAACGTCAGATCCACATCCAAGTTATTGTTCCTGTTTCAAAAGTTCATTTTCTGCTAAAAAGTGCCTAATAACAAAACTCTAGTCAGGAATTAAAGTTACTGATTCTCCTAGCACTGAATTTATTTAATAGGTTTTTTTTTAAGTATATACAGTATATAAATAAACCAGAGCCGATCTGTGCAATACAAAAGATAAAGCAAGCAATATAAAGTCTATCCTGTCATTTAAATGAGCTCTATATTATATTCAAAGCATTAATATAGCAGCAAACATCCATTTGCTTTGTACAGATATAGTGAAGTGATGGCATCCTGAGCAGAGAATGAATGTGTTGCAAGTAGGGGGGACCCCAGATAGTAGACTATTCGATGATTCGATCACAGGAGACTAATTTGACTGCCAATTTCACAATCAAATCGTAGCAAATGCAGGAAAATGCAACAAAGGATTGTTCCATTCAGGGTGTATGGAGATGCTTAATGTCTGATTTAACATAGAACTGTTTGGTTTCTCCCAAAAAATCACATAAATCTTATTATATATTGTAGAATCCCCAGCTGATTAATGGTCTGGCTCTCTACCTATTTACCTTTAAATCATTAGGTAGCTTTATTTCCAATAATGTACCTCCAAACATATCATGAACACACTGTAAGAGCTAGAATAAAACAAAACAAAAACAAAATATTACATTTCTTCCTTAGCTAACACACTTTAGGCACACTGGGCTAACAGTAGCATTTTTCTAGCACACACATGCTCATTTAAACTCCGAGAAAACTATTGAAATATAATTAAAAAGCAACACAATTTTAAACACAATATGAAATAAAATGTAGACAAACCTTGTGCCAAAATAAGAGCTTGCACCTTTACAATCTCACTAAGAGGTGAGGTGTTCTATCTGTCTATCAATCTTCCGCTCCCTTTCAGAACTGTGAACAGAATATGGATTTGACTATCAGTTGACAGTAGGCAAGACTTGACTAAACCTAGTTGTAAATTACTCTGAGATTCTCTGTTCGGTAGACGGTCGGAGTCCTGTTTGTGTATCCCACTGGTTTGGTAATCGCCGCCGCCCTGCACTGTGCATGTAAGGCAGTTACTGCTGATATCAGGACAGCGGTGTTGAAGCATAGCACCCCCCCACTGGTTCCTCCCTGGTTAACACCGTTGATTCTGTCAGCACCATTGCTGTTGAAAGCACAATGTTAGCATTATTAGCTGCTGGCCGCCGATTAAGCCACCTCCATGTTGAGAGCCGTGTGCAAACAACCTCTGAATCATAGACAGGCTCTGAATATTGTATGAAGCTCCTTTGAAGACAAAACCAGACTTTTTGTTGGATTTGTTTTTGCACAGTAAAGTTTTTTCCTGTTTGCAGCCAGTCCAGAATACTTCAGATAAACTTCTGGCTTTTTTCCACTTGATTTCAGAGTGTTTGAAGTTGGGCTCCTGGTTACATGTTACACAACCGCCAGACCTATCAGGTTTTCTGTTTTAGGGACCTCGCTGTGACCTCTGAACTGCTCAACAGCCACCCCCCCACCCCCCCCCCACCCCTCTCCATCTGCACCCACTGTTGACTCTTTCAACTTCCTGCAAACTGTTTGCTTTTATTTTGGAGCTTTCTTGATTGTCTTCGTCTTATCATGCGGATGTTTTTTTTATGTTTATTTGCTTTGTGCAGCATCGTAATTCACTGTGGCTTGTGTTTAAATCCACTTGAGTTGACAGGAATAAATAACTCCGGCCTGTTAGTTGCTGCAGTTAAAGCTGTCGTGGCGTATTATCAGTTAGCACATATGAAATACGGACCTTTTAAAAATAACCAGAGTAATTCTTTGTGGTTACAGCATTTTGGATTTAGCATATGATTACAGTAATTGAGGGTATGTACCCAGTGTATGTTTAATATATGTTTAACATAATTAAATTGTAAATCAGATACTCAGAAGAAAATCCCTGCAGAATGTAGAAAGTGTTGTCAAAACCTCATTTGTTGGTAATGAAAGAAGACAAAATGTCTTCTAACATGCCGTCTTAAAGGGTTTTGCTGCCTCGTTACATTTATTTGGCACTGCTTGTGTTGGTTGTTTATCTCTTCACCGGGGATGTTTGTTACCTCTGTGCTCCTGTGTTGATGTGTGTGCGCTAATCTGTATTGATCTGAAGTCACTTCCTGCCATTGTTGTGTCACATCCCCACTGTCTCCTCTCTTCCTGTCCATCTATTCCCCTCTTTCCCCATCAAGGAAGCCAGAGGCTGAGAGAGGATACACAGGAGGAGGAGGGGGTGGGGGGCAGTGCTGTGAGTGTGTATGTTGCTGTGTTTGTGAATATGTCGTGTGTGCATGTTCATGTGTGTGTGTGTGTGTGTGTGTGTGTGTGACAGAGACACAGAGAGCGAGAGGGGGAGCCCTGCCCTGATAAACCTGTGCCAGACTTAACTGGGACAGACTGATATTGATGGTGAGCAGCAGAAGCACGAGCAGACTGTGATAACAGACGGAGAAACAAGCAGATAAAAAAACAGACAAAGTGAAGAACTGGAGGGTTTTCTTGTAAGATAAAAAAAAAAAAAAAGTCACCCACTGTGACAAATATCAAGCTTGGACTCAGACAGTGATCTGGTGTCTGCCTACAGGAGAGTGTGTGTCCTGCAAAATTAGGCTAGTTAACAGTTAGGCTTTTTGCATTAATATTTGTATTTGAATTGTGTGTGTGCGCATGAGTGTGTGTGTGTGTGTGTGTGTGTGTGTGCTTGAGAGAGAGTAAAAGGAAGTATGTGTTAACACACATCAGCAAGTGACCTCATTGCCCGTTATAATTGAGACTGATGACAAAAGCATATGGGCGTCAAGACCTTTGGTTTGAGGTTACAATAGCTTATTGTATTGCATCCAGTGTAGTCATGGGTGTTACATAGTGTGTGTGAACTTGCAGGATTGTGGAGTGCGTTTTGTGCATGTGTGCGTGTGTGTGTATGTGTTCATCTCTCAACCTTGAAACTAAACTGGAGGCTTGTGTTTCAAAACTCTGTGAAGTTGGGACAGCCATAAAATTCTATAAAACAGTTCATGTTACATGTGAGGGATAAAAAGACTTTGTAAATCCTGCAGTGCATTTAGAATAATTCACACAGTTTCCAGACTACCTTCTGTTCTTTGACCCATCGCCGTTTCACACGACTTTGAGAATAATGTCAGTCCTGCATGTAGGAGGAGGAGGTGGAGGCCGGAGAGCTGCAGAGGGAAGTTTCTGGCCTGCTGGTACAGGAAGAGGTAAATGTGGGTGCAGGTTTTAATGCAGCTTTCTGGTGTTTAGATGGCAGGGAGGCTTTATCTCTGGGGTTTGTTGAGCATGAGATGTTGCTCTAAATTCAATATATGGTATGCAATAAAGCATGATGTGTCTTCAAAGAGTGTGGCATGATGAAAGTTGTAGGCATGTTGTAAGTAATCCTCATTTACCTCACCCATCACCCCACAAACAAACCTCCTTATTCATCCATCCTGTGTCAAACAGGAAGTGGAACCAAACTCAAGCCCTTTTTAAACTGAGATGCTGCAAAACTGCTGTTAAGAAGGTCGGCCATCACCCTCGCTGTGCTTTTACACACTGAACCACACTCTGGCATAATGCTGCCCCAGTGTGTGATGTTGAATAGCATGCCAGCGTTCCAGAAGCAAAAGAGTTGTAAAGTGTAACACAACTGCATCGGCTCTTGTGCCATTTTAAACAAACCTCAATTCAGCACTGTTACTATCTCTATTGCCAGCTTAACGGCGGAACAATAATGCCTCCCATTCCGCGTTTGTACGTTTTATGAAGAGCAGTGAGGAGGAATAACAGCGCAACATTACCGCCTTGAACGGGCCGCAAAAAGGGAGCTGATACAACTCTTTATCTGTGTAACCAAACCACAGTGGTCAGGATGACTTGCAGCAGCAGCACTGTTACCCAATTGCTTGTATAAATGATAAATTCACCTCTCGCTTTTGTTGTTTCTGATCTAAACTCTCCTGCGTGACAAAGAGGAGGCACCCCGCCTTTCTCTAATAGTCATATTTTCACTTGTGACCCTGAAGTCTGAGCTATTTATACCTCTTGGAGAAAACTGTTTGGGATTTCCCTCTCCTGTCATATTTATATTTGATAAACATTTCTGTTCAGCTGCTACTGGCACAAGAAGACAACAACATCTTCAGAGCAGGAAGATTCATATCAACAGAATCATCCGGTCGCCTGACCTGCAAATGGGAAACAGAAATTGGACAACCGTGTGTGTGTTAGCTGCTAATTGGGAATAGCTGCTGCTGCTCTGGGGGTGTGAGGGACTGCAGTGCAGTGGGGTCAGCGGGGTCGTATGGTCATGAAAACATTGTGCACATGTGTTGAGTGGGGTCAAAGGAGGGCACTGTTATCATATAGATACAAACTCAGCAAGAAGACTGCACCAGGGATGTTTCCTGGGCTGATGCTGATGTGAACAGGAAGCAGACTATCTATTTTGCGGTTGGTTGCTTGGTTACAGAACGAACTCTGAGATGGTGAAATAGTAGAAACCCAGTGAATGACGCGGCACACAGTAGATTTGTGTACATGAAATACCTCGCCAAAAACTGACTGGAAAGATCCTGTTGAATAAAACCGCAGAGCAATCACAATTGTAACAGGGCTGGAAGAGCGCAACTGCGGAAAGTTGAGTGATCCAACTGTAGATGTTGACACAAATTATAAATTGACCTCTGATAAAATTCTGGTGCACAGTGAATTGCTCATTATTAAGGGTGTCCATCAGGTTTTCCCTGTCACAGAACACTATTCTTGGGATGCGTTCTTTTTCCTCATTAATCACCATAAACTCACGGTGAGCATTTATACTTGTGCGGTGGTGTGCCTGCGTCACTCTGCAGTTACACCTCCAGAACACTAGTTGGCGGTGGGGTTTCTGTGAAGTGCTGTTAAGTTTAGTTGATTCAAAACACACCTAAAACACACATTACACATGGCTTAATAGAGAAAATTTCAAACACAAGTACACAAATCAGCTTCACTATAACTCGCAGCATTGACAGACAAACACTTGTCTTTATCTGGACACAATTTCCCCACAAATACAAACTGCTAACGTTATTAGCACAAGTCTATGGCATTTTACATTGTATAAACTAGCCTAGCAGCTAGGAATCTTTTCCTCTTCTCATATAAAACCAGGGACAACAGCAACATTTAACAAAGGTAACAGTACATAATTTGGAGCGTATGCCGTAGCTACGCCGTCGAATCAACGCAAAAACTTTGGTTGCTAAGGTCCTCTGTGAGACAGTTTAATTAATTTTAAGCAGTTCCTTAAGTATAAGACCAAGATAAGGAGAAAAACTTAAGGAAACCTTAAGGAGAAGACCTAAGAATGTTTTGTGCAACCCAATTTTATTTAAGGAAACCTTAAGGGTGCTTTGTGCAACTGGCCCCTTATTTCCTTGGACCTATGACGAAGTGGAACTCAAAGTAACACATGAGTATAAGCATATGAAAAGCAAATATGGCCATGATCCATCACTCAAGGAAGCCACGGCAATGGGAAAGAAGATAGGTGTAAACTTTGTGGGGGGTGCAGAGGACATGTCCCCCTCAATATTTAGAACATGTGCATTTGTCCCCCCAAAAAACACGACAGTAGCAGATGACTTTTATTTTGACAAACTTAAAGACATTAACACCCTAAACTGGTGCAGGAAATGCAGGAAATTAAGAGTTTGATGCTCAAAATGTTCTGGCAGAGGACCCCCAAACCCCCATTTTGTATGTGTCCCACCCAATGTTGAAACAAAACCTATGCCCTTAGAAAAGTGTACCCACACAAGACAGATAAAATCACAAAAAGTATCCTTAGCTATAATGTTTTGGCTTGACATGTTGTGACTGATAAGACCCAATCGGGAAGCAAACATGGGTGTCTGCATCATCATTTCAAACTAAAACAGCATCAGCACCGTCTTTAAAGATCTCCATTTTAGGGCTTCTAAAACACAGGAGTAGTGTGGACATTAGGTGTAAACACAGCAATAGTATTACGCCAGGGCCACACTGCCTGCGAAGCGCAGCGCCCCGGAATTCTCGCGCGCGCCGGAGAACCTCCGTTCACATCAGACGCGCATTTCTCCACGCCGTCGACAAGCAATTCTGCTCCCAGCTGTTATTTTTCACTGCCTGGCTTGACACACGCGCAGAAAACAGACCAGACGCCGAACTGATCGCTGCAAATCGAGAGCCTGCCGCGGAGCTTCCCGGCACGGCGCGGCCAGTGTAGATGACACAGTCGGTTAACATGGGCGCCGAAAGGAAACTGCCTTCACTTCTCGGCGCTTCGAGGCTATTCGCGGCGCTTCCGCGGGCGGTGTGGCCCTGGCGTTAGTGTGGATTTGAGCCAATTTCAACTGACTGTCAGTTCACTTCTGAGCTTTGGCACCGGGGGACCAAATGTGAGATATCTGGCTCAGTCAGTTTATGGTTGCTACAACTGGCTGTTTCTGGGGTAAGGATTTGGGCCAGTTGGGACTGAGAATCGATTACTGATTGGTTCAGTACCTGGAAATCAAATTAGTCTACATGGGACGATTATGCTGCAGCCTTCATCAAATCAACCCGGACAACCCATTCATCTGAATGAGTCCAGTCTGTTGGTACAGCAGGGGTGCCATCGTGGGAGCTGTAGCAAGTCCTACAGGATAAAAGTTCAGGCTCAGCTCTGGCCATAGGCAAAATGACATCATTCGCACATTTCTGATAGATTGTCTCAGCGGTACCTGGAGCAGCAATGTGTTATGTTGTTTTCTACATCCACAACAAAATGTGTAATGTGTTGTTGTATTCTGTCCTGTTGTGCCCAATCCCATTCTGCGCTGCTCTGCCATTATAACCAATTCTGTTCTGTGTACCAGAGGACACAGTCAGTTACAGTCACTTCACAGGCTTAAGGGCTGTAAAACTCTAGCTGAGGCCACATTAGTCTTCACTGGAACAGTAAAGAAGAAGTAGTAGGTGTGAACCTCTCCCATCATGGTGGCCTTTGTGTCTGACAAGCTGGTGTCAATCACCTCCTTGTCTTTGCTGAGAAGAGTAAAGGCAGAGCAGGAGCAGGCGGTAACGACGGCCAAATGTTGGAGCTTTCCAGCCGTGTTGACAGCGTTAGCTTTGACAGCATTCAGATAATTAAAAGCGCAGATCAGACTGTTGATGTGATTGGTAATGTAAATGGTGCTGATGGAAGGTGTTTGCCCGAGGGTCTGTTTATCATCGGGGCTGTCGGGCTGCTACCAGGTCAGACGTGTGATATCATGAATTTCCATGAGAGCTCGAGGCTGACTCAGAGTTGGTCAGATCGCGAAGCCTTGAGGAACCAGCTGTCTCGGCACAGGTGGGGGGGGTTGCCGTGCATGTGGTCTGTGACAGCTTAACACACACATCAAACAACTGTCAAAACCCCCACACACACCGTAACAACAAGAACACACACCTCATGCTCTTTTGGCGCTGCGAGGATCACCGAAAACAGACTCATAAACTCACAAACACACAAGGTCACGATATAAGATGAAAGAGATGCTCTGCAGCCGCGAAGACAGACCGTCACTGTAGTGTGTGTTTGTGTCTTTCTGCCTTTGTGTATATTTTGAGATGCAACTACTCATCCTTTTCTATATCCTCAGGATATGAAGTCTGTTTTCTGTCTGTTACTGACTCATCGCTGATGGACAGTCAGACGAATGATGGATGAAAGGCCTTAATGTGGTTACATAAGAGTGCAAAAACATGAGGAATGTCTTGGTGTCCTCATGGTGTGTGGTTTACAGCACAAGGCCACACATGAGAGGACAGCACCAACAATAACAACAATCAATTTGAGGCACAGGTGGGCTGTTACGAGGAAAAACACGAGCTAAATGGTGCTAACGGGTCTCTGGTATGCTGAATGACAAGATGGACACTTGGCAAGGAGGTTCAAATTTGGTCCAATTGGAACTTGTCACTCCTTAAAAGCGAAAAATAATTTCCTTATGCCACTTATATTCTTGTTTCTTTTCTTGTCCTTGCAAAACTGCTCCATACAGACTGATGGGGGGGATTTTGGGGGAAAAGTGAGTGGGCGGATTGATGTATTCATCAAGGCCTGATGTTTTATTTAGCTGTATATTCACAACCCCGTCAGTGAACGCAGCTAAAAACAGACCTCAGTCCCAGCAGAGCAAAGATAGGAAGCTTGCTTTATGCTTCTTTTCCTGTTCTGCTGGACAGACAAAGAGCTGAACGGACAATCAACTGCAACGAGAGAGGACACAGTTCAGGTGGAGGCACACAAACACAATCACATCAGTTTAATTAACAGATGCCTACACAATCCCATCACAACAATTGGCAACAACAAACAGTTCTCTGAGAGTAAATGACGTTGGTGAAAGAGGAGGAAGACGGGAATCCGTCCTCATCTTCATAATCAGAGGAAGGCGGAGATGAGCGGGGAGGGAAGAGGAGGAGGAGGATGGTTGGGGTGGAGGAAGGGATCAGTGGAGGAAAAGATTGTTGAGTGATACAGTAGTTGTGTCTAAAGGTCTGTGCCCTGGCGCCACCGCTGCCACTCTGCTGAGAGACGGAGCAGACTGAAGACTGAGCCATCCCACCTGGGCCAACAAATACACCCAAGAGACAGCAAAGCAGTGAAAGACAGATGAAGAGTGTTACTTGTTTCAGCTCTTAACATGGCGTTCTCAGACTATGTTTCTCCTTGAGTGGCTTTAAAGTAGAAAAAAATCATCTTATTCCATACTGTCTGACAGTATCACACAAACTATACTCTCAGTCAGAGTTATAACTCTTCATTGAAGCTACAGTGTGCAGAGGAGGTATTCAGTTTAAAATTCAAGCCCCAATACTCCATGTTTTTTATGGTTGCACCATTCAATCATGTAGAAAAATCTTGGGCATAATTACCCCAAAATTCAGCCTGAAATATTTGGTATCTTTGGAAACTTTCCCATCTAAGATTTAATATAAAGTTTGCAGCTTACAACAATATTTGGCTGCACAGCAACAACTTTTAAGTTCTTTCCTGTACTGTTTTTATAAAGGTGTTGTTCTCTTTCACACCATGCACAGCGCTCATATTTCTTCTCCTGTGAAAATCGACAAGAAGTTCAAAACATGCACAAAATTTCATGCCAGTAGTGATGAAAATATATCATATTTCACACCCTAGAGGTGTCAGAATATCATGTAAATAATCCAGCGCCTCTTGAATCATTTCCTTCTTTTCTCACGCTGCCCCAACGCCATGTAGTTACCTTTTTATTTTTCATTAAATATAAATGCTGTTGTTGCATGATTTTGTACAGTTGTGGTTACAGACTCTCTCTACTATGCACTTGTATTCTGAGTGTAATTTGTTCGGGGAAAAAAAGGGAATTTTCTACAGATATCATGATAACATCATTGTTGTTCACTCCTTTGGCTATGATAATTGTGCAGTGAAACTCTGATATCCTGCCAGCCCTAATTTGCCCTCATTTGAGTTTTAAAATAAGGTTTTAATAATAAGGACTTTTACATGAATACATATTGTATCTTTTATTTTGCAGTATTTATGGGTGTATGTCTTTGTTTATATCATATTCTAGCCATGCCCTTAATTAATGTCATTTTGTTGTAGATCATTTATCAGTTTAATTGTTTTTTAGCAACCCAATCACTGGGAAAATGTTGGCATTGTACATTTCAACAAACCCTGGATACATTACATTTGCACATTATTATGTAGTGGATACGTTTAAAACAAGTATACAATAATGCTGTGGTTATATTTAGGCATACAAAACCACTTGCTATGGTTAGTAAAAGATCATGTTTTGGAGGCACAATCCCAAAGGTAAAGCAGTGATGTCTTGGTAAAAAACATTTGCTTTTCTTGCCACTAATCCCACTTGGCAAAAACAGCGATGGGTCACTATGAACACTGACATTTGGTGCTAAAAAAGTCCATGGAGACACAGCAATGACTCACTGAAACTCAACATGTTTTGTTGTTTGTTGTTCTCAAACTCTGGTCTGCAGCTTGGCAGGCCCAGTGTCAGGAAATCCATCATCCCCTCTGCCTCCCAATGACAGGATCAGCTCCTGCAGCCTGCTACGTTACTTTAGAAATGTTGATATGATACACATGAAACATGCAAATGTAACGTAATTGTGGTTTGGCAATGGCAACATTTTCTTCTGGCAACTAACCTTAATTTTTCTATCATTAAATCTTGCCACTTTGGGCCATTTGTCTTAAAAAGCTTTCATGGAATGGAAATAATTTTTAACTCAAGGCTATAAACATGTTTCTAACCTTTTCTTGGTATCACTGTATATTTTAATTTAAAGATCTGAAGGTTTGTTTGTTTAACCAACAGTTCATTAAAGCTGAAAAAATCTTTATTTTGTCTTCACTTTGCGGTTTCTACTTGTCTGAGCATGTACAGACATGAAAAACAGTCGTAGAAATGTAAATAGTGCGGCCCATTCAGATTTCAGCACAGTGCTCCGGTGCCAGGAGGACTCTCAATTGATATTGAAATCGACTACTTCATGAAACTTGTCATGCCCAGACTTGACTCATGGGCCGCTGTACAAACATGTCTTGTAAATTTTCATTCCCTTAAGTTAAATAAAGTGTTGCAACTATATTTGTGGCAAGATTTATACTTTGGACAGACTTTAAATTTTGCCTCTGGATATTAATGTCTGTATCCAGGCAATTGTGCATTAAAAGTGAGGGACAAGAAGGAATATCCTGAAAAATACAAGCAAATAAAAAAAACACTATTGGCATTTTCAACCAGTATTACATGCATTAAAGTGACTCCACTATGCAGTATGTTGTACACAAATCAAATGAATGAGTGAGAGGTGGGCGTGTACGCAGTGAAAGAGCGTGTTCTTCAGAGCAGAGAGGAGGAGGGCAGTGGGAGGGGAGGAGGGGGCATCCTGGGAGGGTACAAGTCTGAGGGAGTATATAAAGGAGGGCAGATTACACATGCAGCAACACACTACAGAGTGCTGACAACTTCTGTGGACCTATCTGCACCACGCAGAGATTTTTCTTTTTCGCATTAAGATGGAGCCAACTGAAGGTCCTTATGA
Organism: Epinephelus moara; assembly: GCF_006386435.1. Lineage (NCBI taxonomy): Eukaryota > Metazoa > Chordata > Actinopteri > Perciformes > Serranidae > Epinephelus > Epinephelus moara. The sequence goes on along the minus strand of NC_065514.1, from coordinate 19,572,622 downwards.
GTACTACGACTACGATGAGACAGAAAACTCCACCATGTGTGACTATTCTGACTGGACACCGTCGTACTCCATCATCCCGGTGCTATTCATGCTTATTTTCATCCTCGGCCTCTCTGGAAATGGGGTGGTGATCTTCACCGTGTGGAGAGCCCAAGGTAAGCGGCGAGCTGCTGACGTCTACATTGGCAACCTGGCCCTGGCTGACCTCACCTTCGTGGTCACCCTGCCTCTGTGGGCTGTGTACACTGCCATGGGCTACCACTGGCCCTTCGGAGTGGCCCTGTGCAAGATCAGCAGCTACGTGGTCCTGCTCAACATGTACGCCAGCGTCTTCTGCCTCACCTGCATGAGCTTCGACCGCTACCTGGCCATCGTGCACTCCTTGTCCAGCACCCAGCTGCGCACCCGTGGCCACATGCAAGCCTCCATAACAGCCATCTGGATGCTGTCCGGTATCCTGGCTGCCCCAACTCTGCTGTTCCGTACGACCAAAAATGAACCAACCAGCAACCGCACATCCTGCGCCATGGACTTCAGCCTGGTGATGACCAGGAAAGATCAAGAGAACCTGTGGATCGCAGGTCTCAGCATCTCCTCTTCAGCTCTGGGCTTCCTTCTACCTTTCTTGGCGATGATGGTGTGCTACGGCTTCATCGGCTGCACCGTCACCCGCCACTTCAACACCCTGCGCAAAGAGGACCAGCGTAAGAGGAGGCTGCTGAAGATCATCACCACGCTGGTAGTGGTGTTCGCCGTCTGCTGGATGCCCTTCCATGTTGTAAAGAGCGCCGACGCTCTCTCCTACCTGGAGCTGTTTCCCGCCACCTGTGCCTTCCTGCGCTTCCTGCTGCTGGCTCACCCCTACGCCACCTGCCTTGCCTACGTCAACAGCTGCCTCAACCCCTTTCTTTACGCCTTCTTCGACCTGCGCTTCAGATCCCAGTGTCTGTGCCTGCTCAACCTGAAGAAGTCCTTGCACGCGAGCCCTATCAGCTCCCTGTCCTCTCAGAAGACAGAGGCTCAGTCTCTGGCCACAAAGGTTTGACGACAGCTGAGGGCCCAGAGGCATGCTGGGGAAGAGGAGAACAATGCAGAACAATGCAAGTAAATTAAGACTGTACAGCACTAGGTGCTCGCTCACAGTTTCGGGGTGTCATCCTTGCTCCTCTCTGACTGTGGACTACTGTAGGTGTTTGCTTGAACACGACAGTCAGACTTGGGGCTTTGGAGTCTGACCAAACTTCAGCCTCACTTTCAGGAGCAGGAGGCAAAACTGAACTATTAAATACGGGGGACCAAGCATGAACCAGACTGAATGTATTTTTAAAAGGATCACATGTTTATGTGTTTCTCCTGTGGACTTTAATGCAAAATACTGAGCTGTTGAACTCTTGCTTCTGAAGTCCCGGTGAAGTGTATAACTCGTGCATTTGCCCCCGCTGTTCTTGTTTTCATTTGTAAGCACTTGAGGTGTGATACCAACCAGACCGCCATGATCTCCAGCTCAAATTGTAGTATCTGTATCACAGCCAGCAGTGTTACATATGTGTGTGTGTGTGTGTGTGTGTGTGTAGAAAGGGTGTAGAGGTCAGTAAAAAGTGTTGGGAGTCTGACAAAAGTGTTGTAAGGAGAGACGGAGATAGTGGGGTGGGTGGGTGTGGGTCCCAGACAGACAGACAGATGGCAGCTGACAAATGTTTTCAGGCTGGCGGAGGGCCCAATTAAAAGGTGACTGCTTTAACAGTCTGCTGGCATGCGTGTGAGTGTGTGTCTGTGTGTGTGAAGCAACGACTTTGTTTATAAAGCGTCAGAATGACAATGAATTTGTTCCTGACGTATACATGAAAGCATTTTGTGAATACGCATCATTTTGAATTGTCTATGATTTGTAATAAAAAGAAAAGTGCTTTGAAAAACACAACTCTTCTCCGTCTCGTCTCACTCTGTCACTTGTGATAGCTTGTTAAGTCTCGCTGGAATGTATTTTCTCCTATCCAGTGAATGTGCTTCTTCCTGTTGGTGCATTGCTGAGGGGAGGCAGCCTCCTTCCCATTGTGTTTCGCGGGGGCCAAAATCAAAGCATGTGTCTGCAGGAAATGCAAGTCCGACTTCTGTTTCCCCCCCTCCATAGTGTTTGTTTCTTCTCCTCCTTACAATTCGCTCACGTAAACAGTCAGTGAGTAAAGGGTTTCTAAAGTGGATCAACCACAGGACTTGGCTTTGTCCCAGAGATGTTGAAGTCTGACGGGTTAATTAACACAACTTTGGAGCTGCTTTGTACAAAATACATCTGAAAGAGTCCTCGTGTTATTAGTCTATCACGATTAACCGCAGCCAAATGTGCTGTTTCTAGTAAACAAAGCAACAGGCTGTTGAGCTTTAAATTATATGACTATTTTGACTGTAAAGAGCTTTTTACAGAATGTAATTAGCAACAGCAGGGAGACAGAAGGATCGGACTAATCCTTGGTTACTGATTTGTAGTAGGAGTCCCTCCCTGTGTAATACCTGTGATGGAGAGTGGCTTAGTCTAAATCACCTACAATTACATTTCCCCAAAGTGTGCTGTTTAGCTATGTGCGACAAAAGCTGACCTCCTCATTGATGTGAAAAGTCATCTGCGTCTTTAACTTCACAGGTGACATCTGAAAAATTTTGTTGTCTTTGGAAGAGACAAGAAATCCGACAGCTGCAGCGACATTCCCCCCGTCTCCTTCATCGCTGTCTCAGCTCTGTTTAATCTCATCTGAGCCAGGGCACAAACACAGACATGCAAACAAAATCTTTGTTAAATAGATCTCTGAATTTAGTCTAGAGAGTTTGTATATAGGGGTAGATTTCAGGGGGGACGCAGGGGACATGTCCCCGTCAATATCTAGAACATGAAAGTAGACAAATAAAAGACATTTACACCATACATTGATGCAGAAAAAGCACAAATTGGGGACATAAAAATTCAACAGAACACAGAAAAGCTTGGTTTTCAGCGCTCACAATTTTCTTACAGAGGACCCCCAAACTCTCCATTTTATGTGCCCCTGCAAATGTTGGAACAAAACCTACGCTCTTGTATAAAAGGCAGGGAATTTCCTAAAAACTAATTGTGTTCTACAACTTGCTGGAAATCAATAAAAGCTGGTCTAACAGTAAATCAAATAGTGGCACAGTCCAGGCACTCAAATGTCTGCACAACAGCATGTTTTATTGGAGAAACATGCAGCAGCTATTTCTTTACAGGACGACTTGTCACATTATCCTCCACCTGTCAGCATCAAAGCCAAAGCCTGCCGTGAAAGATAATCTGGATATATTAATGCCATGGGTTTTTTCAAGCTTTACGAAGCCAATGTGATCGTGTTACCAAGATTTCATGGCACAAACTTTGCCTAAGTGCTACGGGAGAAAAGGGATTTACGCTCTTTGATCCGCAATAGACTGAGTGTTGTCTGCACAGAAATGATTACACAAATGTTTTCATTCCTCTGTAATAACAGAGTGTGAAAATTGAGTGTGTCTACGCTGGAAGCAGGCCTGCAGCGGGGAATCCCGAGGGTATAAACAGTCTTCATTCTCCCTTTCCAAGAAACAGCTTTCTTGAAACTAAAGCTTTGTTCTCTTTTTTAAAAATGTGACTGAAACTGTATTGTGTTGGTGATTTCTGAGGCAACAGATGATCTCTCTCTGTGTACAGGCGAGCACCTCTGTTGTCTGAAAACACTGCTGAGAGAAAAAAAAAATCAAAGCTCCATGTAATGTCGAAAGATAACAAACTCCAACCACTAATTATATCCATAATAGCATATTGTAGACAGTTAACACAACAGTCTTTTAAGTGCTTCTTACAACATAAATCTGCTTCACTCTAAATGTTTGTATCATAAAATGTCTACACGTGTTCAGAATTTCCACTGTTCCCAGTAGAAATGAAGACACCAGTTAAAGGGTCAGTCAGCAGTTTTCATGTGAAGTATTGAGAGTTTCTAATGAAACTGTAGCAAAGTACATTCACTATTTATACCTGCACACCAACACATAAACACTGTTGTTTTGTTCCACTACATGTATTTGACATGTGTTGCTATTTTTCAGAGTACAGTAAGGGCAGCAGCTCAATTCATAGGGACTTGGCTTGGAAACTGGAAGGTCGCCGGCTCAAGTCCCCACCTAGACCAAATATGGAGTGAGGACTGGTAGCTGGAGAGGTGCCAGTTCACCTCGCAGACACTGCGGAAGTCCCCCTTGAGCAAAGCACCAAACCCCCAACTGCTCAGCGCGCCCGTTCATGGGCAGCCCGCTCACTCTGACATCTCCCCATTTAATGCATGTATAGGTCCTGTTTGTGCATGTATGTATATTTCAGACCTGTGTGTGTGTGTGTGTGTGTGTGTGACAACAGAGTATTAAAATCGAATATTCCCTTCAGGGATTAATAATAAAGCATATCTTCTAAGAATTTACAACAAAACATACAGTTTACAATAATGTGCTCTATCTCAACGAGCTGCAACATTAAAATGATGCTCACAAATCAACGCATCTGTAATTCAGTTATAGAGTAATATAACACAGGAGCCTTTCTTCTGTGTGAGTAAGCTGTGCAAATTGTTAAATTTAAAGCATTAGCATCTAGTATTAAAGTTCTAGTATGTCAGATTTAGTGGCATCTGGCAGTGAGGTTGCAGAACTGAAACTTCTCCCATGTGCCGAGCGTGTAGGTGAATTACGGTGGCAGAAGTGAAAACTTAAATGGCCCTACCTAGAGCCAGTGTTTGATTTGTCTGTTCTGGGCTACTGTAAAAACAACATCGCAAACACTAGGAGGAGGATCTGCTCTGTATGTAGATGTTAACACCTCATTATAAGGAAACGAAAACACGACTTTTCTTAGTTTCAGGTTTATAAACTGTAAAATGAAAACATAGTTTTGAGTATTATATACCATCTCTGCCAATATACGCCCCTTAATCCTACATACTGGACCTTTCCTACATGAAACCAGATCAGAATTAGGTTTAGTGCTGCAAAAGACAAGAATCATAAGTATAAAATTAAAAAAATAAATAAATAAATAAATAAAACTTAAATATACAAGTATTTCAAATGAAAAGAGCTGCATAGTGAAAGGAAGGAAAGAAGGAAGATGATGAAAAGTCCAAAATTTTGATCAAAGAATATGCAGAAGTTCACAGTATAAAGCATATGTGCATTGTACCGAGATAATAATCCAAAAGATGTGCATCAATGTAACACATTGAGTCAGATACAACTGGGATTACGTCATTTTATTTTTTATATTTCCTGAAATGAAAAAGTTCACTGTGTAGGATTTAGGGGGATATGTTGGCAGAAATGGTATATAGTATAATGAGTATATTTTATTTAGTTTATAATCACCAGAAATAAGAATCCTCATGCTCTAGTTACCTTAGAATGAGCTGTTCATATCTACACAGGGAGTGGATCCTCGTCCACATTGATCGCCATGTTGCACTGCCATGTTTCTACAGTAGCGCAGAACATACAAACCAAACTGGCTTTAGTTGGGGCCATTTACATTTTTACGTCAGCCACTGTAGTTAGCAGCCCCTTCACGATGAGCCGAACAGAGTTGGAAAAACACTTGCAGCAACTCGCAGTTGCTTTATTCTGTGTTTTCTACCAGATTTAATTACCTGGTCTGTTTTTTTCTGAGACCTCTGTGGATAATTTGGCTCCCGCTAAAAACCTCCTGAACAATGAACACTGAAGGAATCCTAACCAGGAGTTCATGCTTGGCAAAGTTTCGTCTGGTTGCAATCTGACATCCTCACTGCTAGATGCCACTAAGTCCTACACTGCTCTTTTAAATCCAGACAGAGAGGTATATATGATCTATAAACACTGCACAATTCAGATTGTAAAAAGGCCAAACCCAAAATCTTTACCAGACTAGACAGTGTGTTTTTTGCCTACCTGGTATCAACAGAAACTAAAGGCAGAGGTAAGAAGGCTGAGTTTCTATAGGGGAGCCCACTTTAACTCATTCACTGTCATATCAACGGGTGATAAATTGCCTTTGTGTTTTTTTAAATCAGGCTCACAGCCAGGGCTCCTGTATGTTAGCAGCACATGTTGAGGTGCCATAAATCAGAACCCAATGAGCCAGGTCATGCAGAAAATAGACAGAGGAAGTGTGCACGCATTTCTCCTCCATCCTAACAATGGAGGCCGGGCAGCACAGCCAGCAGACCGGACCTTGAGTCTGCCCTGACCGTAGCGTGGTAGGATGAGATGCTGACCCCTGGAGCGTCTTGGAGGACCCTCAGCTTCCTGCCGCTCGTTCTTGCAGCACTTCTCCCTGCACCGTCCCAGGAGGACGACAGACCTCACAGACAGGATAAGACTCAGTAGGCCAGGCAGGAAATGCAAGGTAGGGGTTCCTGACAGGGATATCCTGTCTTTCAGAGGCATCTCTCTGCTTTTAGGGCCCTAAAACCTTCCCTCTGAGGTCTTGGAGGACGAGGGTGCTTGATTTTCTTCTACATGAGCGTGTGAGACAAAGGGGAGCTATAAGAAAAAGGGACAATAAAGCACATAGTGGCAAACATGTGACTCAAACACCTGAGGTGACAAATCAGATGTCTCTTTCTCCCTCGCTCTCTGCCCTCACTCTGTCTCTCCTGAGATGGCAGACATTTCAAAGGCGTTCACACAAGACAGCCATCATTAGTGGGGACACGTCGTTTCCGACAGCAGAAAGGAGCGGAAGTGCCCAAGCTTTGGGTGACTCCGGATCTTGGGTTATGTGAGTCTCAGAGAAGATCATCCTCTTCACAGGGCACAAAGGTGTCCCTTCATTCCCTCCTCTATCCTCTACATTGTGCAGCCTGCCCTCCCTCGGGCCTAAATGGATGCACTGTCATCTGCAGCAGGACTGAGCCAGTTCAGAGGCTCAGCTGCACTGACTTAAGCATCACAGGTAAAACATAGCTGCACGTGCAAGCACGAAATTACATAACACTAACACCACAGCACAGTTTTCACTGATAACTGTAGCTTTAGTCTGACAACATATTAAACTGCAGTGGTGATTTAACATTAAGCACATTTTCTGTGTTCACGATAAAAACATGCTGCCAGTCGTCATCTGTTATTGCAGCCTGATCTAGAGGGTCTCTGTAACAACAATCTGCAGCCACACACAGATTCTCACTATCGTTAGTGCCGTAGATTGTCGCTCTTAAGACTTAATATGGACCAAATGAAAAATCGCAACCTTAATTTCTTAAAGATTCCATTAAGACATGTTGTGAGACATCAAAATATTCTGCTTTAAATAACCAAAAATGAATCTCTCTGTAATCTCTCTGCTGTACTGGAGGATGAACACAACTCTCTTATTTATTATATACAACAACATCTGAGTCACAGACGTCACTAAACAGACTTGAACATGGAAGTTTAAACTACATATTTTGATGTTATGAAGAAGGTGGTGGAGAGCATTGTCTTCCATAGGTTTTTAACTGGGTTGAGATCTGGTGACTGTTAAGGCTGTAGCATTTCATGTCATCACATCACGTCATCTCACCAAACCATTCAGCAAGCCGTGGTACATGGTTGTTAGATATGATTATGACCAAAATTCTATGGCTGTCAGCTGCAGATGACAAAATAACCATGGAGAGGAAGTGAAACAAGTGGAACTCACTCTTATGATGCTTACTCACATTGGGCTCACTTCTACAGTGAATCAGATAGTGAAAATAAAATATTCTCCATTTTTCTGGGCACTCCTGTTAATCCTTAGATGGCTCCTGGGGGTTCCTGGATGCCTGGTTAAGAACTAATCCTCTAGTCTATAGTAAGACATTTGTAGTCATATAGGAGATACATAGGCAGCTGTAACAGTTCTTTTACTACACCCCCGTACACTGAGTCATAACAGAATAAAAGAAAGCCTAAAAGAAAGGTATTTGCACATCCAACTGTCTCAGATGCAGGTGCGTTGGAAAGAATCAATTGAGACTTTGAACAGAAAATCCTGCACACTGCGCTTACTCAGCTTCACAATTTTAGTAAGACTAATGTTTCAGTCCTCCTGGATCTTCGTCAAGAGCGTTCAATGACATTATTTCCAACACTGAGCTTAAATAGAAACTGTTAAATAGGCTGGTCATTTATAAGATCAACATTTTTGTAAATAGCCTTTATTGTGTAAGGAGCTTAAGTGTTCTAGGTGTTTACTGTGGATTTCTTGTTCCCTTGCTCGTTTGTTTGGTGCACAGGCTGTTGTCAATTATTGAGAGACACATCCGCAGCTGATTAATTCCCCCACACCTGTGCACACCTGTGAAATGGGTGGGGCAGTTTCTGTTTAAGCTCAATGTTGGAAATAATGGTGTTAAACACTCTTGACGAAGGTCCAGGAGGACTGAAACGTTAGTGTCACTAGTAGTTTGTGAAGCCGAGCAAGAGCAGTGTGTGGGAGTTCCTTTTCAAATGACCCAGAATTTTAAAATAAAGGTACAACATCATGTAAATTTGAGTTACCAGAGCACATTTTCAGAAAAAAAAGGGCTAATTGGAACAATTTTTAACCACTGGTGTACACACCCACACACAGAAGCACACAGATAACCTCTTACATAACATCTCCCTGGCAGGTGGCATGTAAAAGGAGGCTGAGACACAGAAACCCAAAGACGGCAAGCATGGCTTTTGAATACTGAGTAATTAGCCATGTGGAAGATGGCAACCACATCCTGGAAGTATGAAGAATATCACTCTTCTGGTTTTCTGTCCTTACATAGTATGTAATTTGGGCTTTTTTCCATCATAGAGGGAAGGAAGAAATACAAGTAGCATTTCAGTGTGCTGCTGAGTCAATAAAAGGTTTACTTTATATATTAATGGCTGATTTAGAAAGATGGTCAACACTGACACCTAGTGACAACACCGGAACCATTCTGTTCCCGGAACGTTGGTGTCCGAGCTAATGCTAGCTTCGGACTTATTAAGAAGACGGACCGGATTAGCCGATGCTAAGGCTAACAAAGCTAACACAAACTAGCCGTAGAGATAAATCAAATTAACCTCCTTTGTTTCACAGTCTGGTTCGTTTTCAGTCCGCATGGTGTCACGCAAACAGAAGCGGGTGTGGAAATACGTGGAGGAAGGCAGCGTGCTGAGGCTGAAGTCGTACCTGCGGAAGCACCGGGACCTGGATGTGAACTTCTCCCAGGGCAAGAGGGAGAGGAGCCCGCTGCACCTGGCCTGCTGCCTGGGAGACGACGCCGTGCTGCGGCTGCTGCTGAAACACGGAGCCGATGTTCTCCAGAGGGACCGTAAAGGGGACACGGCGTTACACGTTGCAGTCAACAGGGCTTTGAAACACGGGAAGACAGGTGAGGAGGCCGGGGAGAGAATGTATTGTTTAGTTTTGCATGTTAACAGTCATGACTTGACTTTTGTTTTTGTTTCCTTCAGCGTATGATGACCTGGTTGTGCCTCTGAAAAAGAGCTGCCCAGAGGCTTTGAATGCATCAAACAGAGCTGGAGTTACACCTCAAGACCTGCTGAACTGGAGCAAACAAACAGAGGTAGGTAACACACGTACATAAAGATCTATGTTAGGGTTATATACTGTATTTTCACAGCTGTTTTTAAAAACTGTAGGGCTGTAACTAATGGTAATTTTCATTGTAGTCCAGTGTGTTTGTCAGAATATTCTTACTGGCAATTTATTAGGGATGCACAATACTGGATTTTTTGCCAATATCCAATACCGATAACCGATAACCGATACTGATAGAGATATATCCACTTTTTCCCTGCCTAGTTTTAGTGATCATCAAGTCTATTCTGTAGTGGAATTAATATCATATTATGCATGATGGCCCACTAGCAGATGGAGACATGAAATACAATGCTTTTCAATGTATGCAATATTCATTCATTGTGCTAAATAAGAAAAAGCATGTTGGCTGATTTTGATATTTCATTTTAATGCTAGCATTGGTCGATACTGATGATGTGCCGATATTATTGTGCATTCCTATAATTTATAAAACAATTTACTGATTAAACAGGTCAGTGCATTGGAAAATAATCAGGAACTGTTTTGGTAATTGATTATTGTTACATCTTGTCTTTCTTCTTATAGTCACTGTAAACTATATATTTTTGGGTTTTTGGCTGTTGGTGAAATAATACAATATATTTAAGGCATGGAAAGATGTAGACAGTAAAGGATAAACACACCCCAATATGTCATTGTGGTCATTTTGTGTCTCTCTCTGGACATTTTCACCCGTTGTTTTGTCCCTTGCTGTGGACATTTGGCAGTTTTCGTGCCTTTTTCCATGACATTTCACATATGAACGCCAGGGGCCCCCGAAACCTTTGGCCCCTGGGCCTGTGCTTAGACCTTTTCAATAATCCATCCATGATCAGAGGACATTATCTTGGATTCTTGGAAACTGGACCTAACTTTATTTATGTATTTATTCCCACTTTCTGATTTCCAGACAAAGTGACTAATCAGAGTGAAGTTTACTGCCACACATTTTGCTTTGGTATTTCTGTCCATAACAGTTGCAATAAATATAGTAAGACAAAAGTAAACGAGTAATGAAAACGCCAAGACTCAGAAATATAAAATAGAAATTTACAATAACAATGATAATGTAAGATAAATCTGTTTTAAAATGACAGGAGCTCTGCAGTGTTTGAAACAAAGAGAATAGAACGTGCAAAATATCGACTGAATGTCCAATAGTGCACATGGTGACGAATATGTGTGAATATAATGTAATGCATCCAGTTAGATCGCTCAGTTGAGGAGATTATCAGAAGATTCATTCATAGTGAAAACAATAATTATTTGTGAGAAGAAGTGAAAAGCTGTAACAAGGGAATGTTTTTTATTTTTGCATAAAAACTACTGAATTGTCAATCAGTTATCATAATACTTGCAGATTATTTTTCCGTCATTTGACTAATAAATGAATCTTTTCAACTTTAAACCAGATATTACACCACTTATAATTATAATCCCACAGCATTTATACAGTGTTATTACTTTTAAAAGCTGTAACCGCAGCACAGAGTGTGTAGGAGTTAGTAGAGGTTAGTCTGTGTAGAGCAGTAACCACAGGCGGACTGAAATTCCATTATGTCTGATAGAGTCAGCTGATTTTAACTTGTCACAGACACAGATAAGTGACAATAAAGTCCAGTGCAGACATGCCAGTGAACATGTTCTAAGTATTACCATTAAAAGACAGATCAATTTAAGAGTAGGTCTTTTCTATCTGTATTTTAGTGCTGGCTGTCTTTCAGGGTTGATTCTGTGTAGAACAAATGAAGTGTGTGATTGTCAGCAGAGCACAGTTTGGTCAGGTGTTGGATCACGTTGACACACAATTTCTTTGTGTTCTTCACAGACTGCAGAGAACATGAGCCGTCCATCTGAGAGAGACACTGAGAAGGAGTGGATGGAAAAGCTGTTTGATGAATGCGAGGATGAATTCTTTGAAACCTTTGGAGTATACGATGGTAAATTTAAACTCATCCTCTACGTCTGAATTTAAGTTTGACTTTAAACTTCATAGTAACACTGCTGTATTTGTTTGACAGCTGATGATTTTCTCCCTGTGGACGATGACGAGGAAGACTTCGGGGACTGGGCTGACCGTATTAGAAAAGAATACTTTGATAAAAAGCATGCTGAGGCTCAAAGACTGGCGTCGTCGTCTTCTGGGCATAGAAAAAGGAAGAGTAGACAAGAGAGAGAGCAGGAGGAGAAAAGCAACAAGGAGCTGCATGAGAAGCTGCAGAGGGAACATGAAGAGTATCTGGCCCGGGCAGCACGTAAAGAGGAAGAGACTCGGCAGGGTAAGAAGCGCAGGTACGACGAGAGGTGTGCGGCTACTTTTGCTGGTGCCTCTTCATCAGGTGGCACAAAGCTGAGCTACAGCGACATCCCCTGGCCGGCTCCACGAGGTACAGTAGAGGAGATGCTGGATGTGATGCTGCACGGCGTGGACAGGAAAGACGTGCCGGTGTTTCGTAAAATGCTCCGGAAGCAGCAAGCGCTGTGGCATCCTGATAAATTCGCTCAGCGATGTGAAGCTCGGTTGGAGGAGAAGGACAAGCAGCGGATCCTGGATACAGTTACAGCGCTGTCGCAGGAGCTCAACAGACTGGCCCAGAGTCTGAGGACTTAAAACTATGCTTGAATAAGAGAAAAGATTATTCATCCAAAACTCTGTCTTAAATTTATTTAAAAAAAAATCATCTTGAAAAAGTCTTAAAAAGCATTAAATTTAAGTGTCTGATACCTGTAGACACCCTGAGTTAATGTGTGTTTCTGGAAAACTCTGTAAACACCCTGAACTGTTGACAAAATTTGTTCCATTGACGTGAAAGAACCAAAAATCCAGCACAGTGTTTAACAACATTTTGATGCAGACAAACAGCACCAGTATGTAAATGTCAGTTGAGGAAAACACAAATGAGAGAGCTCTCCTAGCTTTTATACAAATGAAGGAGAAGATTCCAGGTGGTTTCAGGTTCCACACACACACACCTGGAGGCTACCCAGTACAATCCCAGTCTGACCAGAGAGCAGCTGAGGGAACCGGCAACCTTAAATAGTGCCACTATAGTTCTTGACGTAGACCACTGTCATGCTCCTGATGTATTTATGTATGAAGGTGGTGGGGGACATAAGAGATGCTTGAAACATTGAAACAAACGCCTCTGCCACTATTGTGAATATTTAAAATTCTGGTGGCTTATAATAGCATTTGCTAGTTATTATTTCAGACGGCAGTTGATTTTTGTGGGGCGGCATGGTGGTACAGTGTCGAGCATGGGTTTTCTCTGGATACTCCAGCTTCCTCCCACAGTCCAAAGACATGCAGGTTAATTGGTGACTCTAAATTCTCCGTAGGTGTGAATGTGAGTGTGAATGGTTGTCTCTATGTGTCAGCCCTGTGATAGTCTGGTGACCTGTTCGGGGTGTACCCTGCCTCTCGCCCAACATCAGCTGGGATAGGCAAGAACCTGTGCCACCCCCCCAACAGGATAATAAAAATGAATGAGTTAATGTATGTGTTTTTATTGATATATTTTGGAGTGAGGGATTTTAACCATATCACATAAGGACTATTTTCCTGATATATGTGAGCATGGATTACTTATCAGGCCTATTGGGCACAGGCCCAAGGGCCCAAAGTGTCAGGGGCCGTCCTGTCCTTCTTCAAAGTCTCACTTAAATTACTGTTATATTTATTGACCATGAACACACTCAACGAGAATGAGATGCAAGGAGAAATGACCTCAGAGAGATGCATGCTGGCTCCACAGAGATGCAAAGCAATAGTTTGTCTTGTTCCTTTGTCAGAGAGATGGTGGGGGCTTTTGCATGTCTTTGCCCAGGGGCCCATTGTCTCTGCTTGCAGGATTGAAACGGCAGAGATGAGTGGTTTTGGTACCAGTTTGGACACTGAGTATGAACATGCTGCTGCTAAACGCCTGATTTTAAGAAAATTAAATGAACATCATCACCCAGATTCCTCTAATCCTGAGTAACATTTGTGTTGAGTCATGTGGGCCCAGTGCCGGTATGCATGCTCCTAAAGCACGTGACGCCATGTAGTCAGCGTGTCATCAGACAGATGCTCGTGTCTGTAATCTGCAGGTTTATTAAAAACATCCAGTTATGATTTATCAAACGGGAAAATTGTTCTGAAAACGCCACAATCAACACATCATACTGAAAGAGCCTAAATAAAGGATTTCGCACACAAAGAGGAGCAGATGGTCGGCCCGCTTTCAGTGATGGAACAGAGCGAGAAGATGCGCGGGTTGCCAGGTTTGTTCATTAACCCCCTTAAAATGTGTCATTTACGAGCATAGTTTAAATGGAGACAAATTACCCAACATGTTTATACCTACATTTTATACTTTGGCTCTTGACAAATAACTGCAACATATAGCAACACACAGCACGGGACACATAGACCTATACATATCTGGGGTTCAAGTAGTCATGGCTACGTCTCCCTCTGGCCACCAACTCAGACTTGCCATTAGCATGTTCAAAGATTCCCCCAGATAAATACCATAACATTTACACATATACAGTACATACACACACATCTCCACAAATGATGTAATACATAAAACAGTCAAACACATGCTGACACACACACAAACTCACACGCATACACGTACACACAAATGTGCATTAAATAGGAGTATGTACAGAGCTGAGTGGGCGAAAACAAGTAACAGCATAAAGTTTAGGAAAATAAAATTATAATTATAGTTAATGGTTGTAATGATTGCAGTGGTACTTAAAGGAAATATTCATATAAACATATGATACATAATTCTTAATCAGCATAATATATGTGGTCCTGACTAGACCAAATCTGATCCACCAGGCAAAGGGCCATGCTCATGTTTTATTCCTATTATTGTTAACATATTATCCAAACATAATGAGTATTAAAGGGAAGGTAAGCTGATAAAATTATGATACAAAATGTATAGTTTCAAAGTTTCAGGGATGAATATGTCTTCAAAATTTTCATTTTATCACATTGGAATATACAAGTTAATTGTGTATATTAATTATTATTTATTGTTAATATATTTGTCATCTCATAAACCTTTTTGCGTGAGCTGCATTCAAGTAGACTGTATTTAAGTTGATTTTTCTGAATACAAACTCTATGTGCAGACACATTAGTGTAAGGCAAATTTAGGCTTTAAACATATCCTCCTGGGACCCTTTGTACGCATATGAGGACATCACATTTTGGGTTTACTTGACCTTATACTCCATTCTACTTAACTTAAACCTGTTGTCCCCAGTCATGGACACTTTTTTGTGTCAGCCAGTGGTAGCAAGAGCACAATACACTAATCCATGTAAAAACAAGATGGCAGCCATCTCTGCTAAATCAGTCTGCAGTCGATCCCGACACAAAAATGGACAAGGTCCAAACCCTGATCACATTTTATGGTTGAAACTTGTTTATTTATGATTAATAATGTTTGTAGTTTGATATGCCATACAAAATTTGACCAATTTTATCAACAATAACAAGCTAAGACATTGTTAATTTAGAGGTAGGCTACTTCTTTGACGTTGAGACTACATTATTGTCTCATTTGAGGACATTCAGACTTCATTGTTGCCCATTTAAGGACATCGGGACTGTTTGTAGACACCTTTTTTTGTGTCATCCAGTGGTACTAAGAGCACAATACACTAATCCATGTAAAAACAAGATGGCAGCCATCTCTGCCAAGTCAGTCTGCGGTCAATCCCGACACAAAAATTTATGATTAATAATGTTTGTTGTTTGATATGGCAACAAATTTGACCAATTTTAGCACTAGTAACAAGCTAAGACACTGCTCATTAGGAGGTAGGCTACTTGTTTGACATTGAGACTATATTACTGTCTCATTCAAGGACATTGGGACTTTATTGTCATCTCATTTGAGGACATTCAGACTTCACTGTTGTCTCGTTTGAGGACATTGGGACTTAATTATCGTTGACAATGTTTAGTTTTTTACACTTAATGGGTCCTTCTGATCCCAAATAGCAAGATAAATTAAAAATGCATACCAAACAAAAGGAAGATAAAACTTAGACAGATATAATTTAGTTGTCTGTATTGTAATCAGGCTGTTAACATTCAAATCAACCCTATTTTAACACCTCTCCTTTACAAACTAAAGAAACAGCGATTATTTTAGAGGATGCTGCCATACCTGGCAACCCGGAGACGCAATCTGTGTCAATTGCCGGGCGACGTAGCGGGAATAAAGGCCGTAGCCTATTTCTGACTGAGGCTTTTTATAACGGGCCGTGTTGCCCTCAGCCCCGTTTGTCTCCATGGCGGGTTGCTGATTTATATTTCAGGTTGCCTGTTGCTCGTGTCTCTTTGCCGCCAGCGTCGCGCCGTCGCCGTGTTTTTGCGCCGTAATGACAGGTGTTGGAGGTAAAGCGCCCTCAGGATGACGCCTTTCTCCAGGATCGCTCGATGCAAAAGGTGCATTAGGGAGGTTTCTGCCTTTGTTTTCATTATGGTTATTTAATCTGGCTGCTTTGGAGGTGAGGGGGAGACAAAACGGTGCGACACCCAGAGTGAGAAAAATGTCCCTTCTGAGAATCATCAATAGTATTAATAGCCGATAATTAATCCTCCAGGGGATGTTAATTGGTTAAGGGGGGGTTTAAAGCCGCGCACCGACTCGTTGCGTTTGTGATGTCCTGTTGTCGCCTGTAGTGAGCGGCTCGTTGTGCAGCTTCAGTAGGCTACAGACAGATTATAAAGCGGCGGAGCAGATCTGTCTGGCAGATAAAAGATGGTGTTTCGGAGTGAGGAGATGTGCTTGGCGCAATTGTTCCTGCAGTCCGGCTCTGAATATGACTGCATCAGTGAGCTCGGGGAGCTGGGACTGGTCGAGTTCCGAGATGTGAGTAGATACAGATGATGCACACTCAGTGTTTGAATGAATGTTTCTATTGTACCATCTGCATGGAACCGCCATTTGGGCCTGTGTGTTGTATTATTATAGTAGGCCTCTCTTTATTATAGGGATAAAATAATTCTACATTTTTCTCTGAGGATGCATGTTTGGGGGAGGGGGTGAATGAGGTAACTTCGCATAGGTGTACATGTCCGGGGGGGACACAGGGGACACATCCCCCTCAATCTTTAGACCTTTTGTCTTTCTCAGTAAAAGCATGAAAGTGGTGCAGAAAAATTCCCCAGAATGCAACAAATGAAACCCCCCTGTTTAAGTGTGTGTGCGTCTGTGTGTGTGTGAGTGACTTTGAGGAACATCATAGAAAATACATGCTGTGATTAGTTAAGCTAAAAACCTGATTTGAAATGCAAATCAGCACAGTGTGTCAAAATTTTCGAGTCAAAAATACTCAGTTATGTCTCATAAGGTCTTGCAGCAATTTTAGGAATAATACAACTTTGATACAAGAACCAGAATTTATAAAAATGGTGGAAAAACATCCCTCCAGAATACACATACACATTAAGACACTAAGATCTTGAGCAACACCATTAAATAAATACTCGCTGTGATTTGGTATCACAGACTTTTCAGATTTGGAGATTTCTGTAGGAATTGCATCTCTCAGCGATCTGTTCTGGAAACTGCTGAGAAACCCCCTTATTGTCAATATATCTTGGAAAGCTGTACATCTTCTGAATGCCAGATGCCTCTTGTTTGTGGCTGTGATGTTCGTTTAAAAAAACAAAACGGTTGCGTAACAGTGAAATAGTTACTGTGGGGGCTAACGTCATCAACATGCAAAATGTAGATCAACTTAACTCACTCTAATAGCCATATTCCTACATAACACCTACCTCTGCACAAGACCACATAGGCTGTATACTTTTTACCTGCAGTGCTTCAATAAGTAAGACATGATTTCTTCAAAAATCTTTCCTAAATTTGGTTAAAAGCTGTCTTGAAATAGTCTTCAAAAGCATTGAAATTAACTGTCTGATACCTGTAGACCCCCTGATCTAGGAAAGCCGTACATCCTTTGAATGCCAGATGCCTCTAGTTTGTGACTGTAAAATTTCATAAGGCCATATTAGGTCATTTCACACAGTGATGTCTGTTTAAAAAAAAACTGTCTCATCACAGTGAAACAGTTACTCTGGGGGCTGACATCATCAAACATGGTATCCACAAGAGTCTCAGCTTTCCGGCCATCACCAATTTATGCAATTACAATCCTGCTGAGGGACGCCGGTGTGCAGAAATATTCAAATACACCATTTTTAGAATAGGCGGAAATAACACATTTGTACTGTTTGAGAAAAACTGCATGGTTTTTGCCCCAAACTGCATGGGATTACCAAAAAGTGGGCATGTCTGTGAAGGTAAGACTCATAGGTGCCATTAGAATGCATTTTCATTGAGGTATCTTGAGGTGAGAGGTCAAGTGACCCCTGTGAAAATGGCCAAACCTCCCTTTTATATGTGTTAAAACAAAAACTACGCCCTTGGATTATAAAGTGTAAAGACCATATCTATCTATCTATCTATCTATCTAAAACTGTGTAACGACGCCATGCTTGTTATTGCACATGCACCGACTGATGCAGTAACTCGCAGCTCACCTGACCCGTGATGCTCCTCTGGTTTCAGCTCAACCCGAGTGTCAGCTCATTCCAGCGGCGCTTCGTCAGCGAAATCAAGAGATGCGAGGAGATGGAGAGGATTCTGGGTAAGAGAGAGCACCTGGGGCGGTTGTGTGTGTGGGTGTAGCCTTGAGCACACACCTGGACAATATATCATCGGGGACTGTATAAATGGTCCCTCAGAGAGATTCAGACAGCTCGCTCTGACACTCCGGCAGTAATTACCATGAAATAAACCATCAGCATTTTTGTTGTGGACAGGATACCTTCTGAGGGAGATTCAAAAGGCTAACATAGCCGTGCCAGAGGAGGATGAGAGCCCGCTGGCTCCTCCCCCCAGACAAGTCCTGGAGATCATGGTAAGTGTTTAATTGAATATATCTATATGCACGCTAGTATCCTAGATACATGGAACATAGCTCTCTCTTTATAGGATAATATTTTACAGGTTTGTGATAACTAGCTCAGGTGTGACGTTGCCTCCTCCACATCATAAGTCTTTAATTTTCCCCTCAAGTAACTTTACAGTTGGAAAAATCATATATTATTTCACACTGTCTGACAGTATCGTGCATATCTATTATATCATCTTTCCGCTCTTGCATCTATTTATAAGTGCACCAATCCAGAAAATGGAAATATTATAGATTTTTCCCCAAATGAAGCCTGACACATTTGGTATCTTTAGAAACTTAGGGATCTCTACTCTGCATCAGTAAACCCAGTGCAGGTTTTGGCTATTAGCGTCTTCCTGTAGGTATCAGTAGTAGAAGATAAGACAATAAAATTCTGTATTGCTGACATCAGACTTTCACTTTCATTTCAGCATGTAGCCAATCCTTGCATCATTTATCATCATATTTACTGTTTTTCTGACACACTGCTACAAAATTCAAGTTGAGGACTCACCTACATACTGTACATGGTGGAGGATGATTATAAATCTGGATGATAAAGCATCTAGCTGGCAAACTCACACCCAACCTATCAAATTGTGTCAACTCATCCCTGATCTGCAAAGCACTCACAATCACATAGGACCCAGATCATCGTCCACTCCATCAGTGCGTTACCTCCCTTCCCTCTGGATGCAGGTATGAGCTGCCCATGTGCAGAAAGGCCCATGTTCCCACGTGTACAACAGACAACCAAGAAAGGACAGCAGAGGAGATATCTGCACACAGATGCAACTACACCGGACAGCCACAAAAAAGGTTCACAGGCCGAGATCAATGCAAAAAATGTAAAATTATTTAGGACATCAGTACACAAAAAGACATGTGCTCAAAGTGCAAAAAAAATAATTTAAAAAAGGGAATGAAAACAGCAGCAAATGTTTCAGTCCTTGGCTTTTATCTGTGATCTCAGCCTGTGAACCTTTTTTGTGGCTGTCCAGTGTACTTGCATCTGTGTGCGGGTATCTCCTCTGCCGTCTCTTTTGTATAGATGATGCAAAATTCTGTACATCTTACTTGTTTAAACTATGTATGCACTGGCTTTGTCCACCTGCTATTAATCATTTTATTTATCGACAGTGATAAAAATTTTATATCTTAAGTTCCACTCCCCCGCTTCATACCATAGTCCCATTTTTGTCTTTTTGTAGGAGGGGCAGGGGATCTGTGCATGTGACTGTATATGTCACATATAAGTGGTATACACATCATTTAGAGGCTAAGAACCTGATTTGAAATGCAAATCAGCACACTGTGTCAGGTTTTCCAGTCAAAAATATGTATTAACATTGTGTTTTGGGTAGCTGCCTATTCAAACTTTTAACGTTTAGTGTGTCTGTGTGTGAGAACATAATGATGGAAGTAAATGATGGTCATTCCCACACTCAGTTATGTCTCATAAGGTCTTGCAGCAATTTTAGGAATAAAACAACTTTGATAAAAGAACCAGAATTGATAAAAATGGTCGAAAATCCTTCCAAAATACCACATTAAGACACTAAGATATCGATCATTTCATTGAGGTATCTTGAGCTGTGAGGTCAAGAGATCCCTGTGAAAATGACCATGCCAGTTTTGTCCTTGCCAGTATCCTGCTGCGAGTCATATTTACTGTTTATTCTCGGCTACCTAAATTAACTGAATGAGTCATCTTGTTGCTGAATGCAGACTTAAGCTAATGTTCACTGTGTGTTGATGTGCAGGAGCAGCTTCAGCGGCTGGAGATGGAGCTCAGCGAAGTGGCCCGAAACAAAGAGAAGCTGCGGAGGAACCTCCTGGAGCTCACCGAGTACACGCACATGCTAAAGATCACACGGACCTTCATACACAGCCGCTCCAGAGTAAGTGTGTGTCTGTCACGCCCTGCTTTTTGTTCCAGTCCCACCCTGTTAGCATCACAGTCAAGATGCTTCCCCTCACCTTGCCAGTAGCGTCTTGTTTTCTTGTCATGTTTTGTTTCCCTGGGTGACGGGTGGAACAAGAGCCGCCTTTAATTAAAGACACGGCCACAGTGCAGCTGTTACAAGCAGCACCTGACTCATCCGGGCTCCCGTTTTAGAAAAGGGATACAGCAAAGAGCAACAATGGTGTCTTTTGTGAGACAGGCATTTGTGAGAATAAACATCACATTCCAGCGTGTGCAAACACCACATCAGCTTTGTGTCGGACCATGTAAGGAGCAGTTAATGTAAGCTGTCATGAATGAAACATGTTCCCTTTTATAATTAGCATGAGGCTCTTGGTCCCCAGTATGAAGAATTCCCCACCATGGAGACAGACTCGGTGACAGGATGCACCGGTATGCAAAGACTCGGAGCCAAGCTGGGGTGAGCTGCGATACGTGTCATTTACATCCAAACAACAGGTCGTCTTAATGCGCACTGTCAGTAAGAAATAAACCTTAAAACTAATTTGATCTCTTCCTGCTGTAGGTTTGTGTCAGGTCTCATCCAGCGGGTGAAGGTGGAGGCGTTTGAGCGCATGTTGTGGAGAGTGTGTAAGGGTTACACCATCCTCAGCTACGCAGAAGTGGATGAAAACCTCGCTGATCTCGACACTGTGAGTCAAATTTAATTCAGACATCTTGATAGATGCCAAGAAAGATATTCTAACTTTTGCCTTGCCTGTTGAAATCAAACAGGAGTTGCTGTCTTTTTGTTTCGTTTTTTAAAACATTGAAAACCTTGTTCTCCATCAGCTTCTTACTCTGAGCAGTGGGGTCCTACACGGATGCTATTTTCTGCAAAAGTTGGAACTTTTGATCATTTCACATGAGAGATTTCTGCAGTCGTGTGTTTGATCTTGCTGTATTCACTGGTTTTGAGTTGACAGACGGAAAAAGGTGATGTCACGTATTTCCATGCACCAATCAGAGCTTAGAATAGCTGTGAGGATGGTTGGCTTATGTTGTGTCTGTAAATCCGATCAAACCACATTGATACTTCATATGAGTTTAAATATTTAGGTTTAAATTAGAC
Source organism: Epinephelus moara (assembly GCF_006386435.1). Classification (NCBI taxonomy): domain Eukaryota; kingdom Metazoa; phylum Chordata; class Actinopteri; order Perciformes; family Serranidae; genus Epinephelus; species Epinephelus moara. The sequence continues at coordinate 19,551,004 of NC_065514.1, read as the reverse complement.
ATCTTTCAGCTTTAGTTATTTCCAACATTTCAATGTGGGGTCTATGTGGGTGGTAAACAGGCTGAAAAATGGGCCCTATATAAAGAAGAGGAAGATATACTTTTTAATTTAATGATTCAAATTCTGTCACGCTGTTGTCATACACACACAGGCCTGAAATAGACACACAAACAGAACCCATACATGCATGAAATGGAGAGATGTCAGAGTGAGGGGGCTGCCCATGGACAGGCGTCTCTAGCAGTTGGGGGTTTGGTGCCTTGCTCAAGGGTACTGCGACAGTGCCCAGGAAGCAAACTGACACCTCTCCAGCTACCAGTCCACACTCCATGTTTGGTCTGGACGGGGACTTCAGCTGGTGATCCACCTGTTCCCAACCCAAGTCCCTATGGACTGAGCTACCGCCGCCCCAAATGGGATTGTCCACGGGTTCCATTTTGACTCCATGTCAGTTGCCCACATAGGTGGGTTTATGCAAGTGGACCCCACATGGGTTATGCTATGGCTACCTGGGAACCAAGTGGGTATGGGCCCATCCATGGGGCTCACTTGGATAAACCCACCTATGTGGGCAATAGGCATGGGGTCAATGTGGAACCTGTGGACAATCCCATGTTGGGCCCATTCTTCAGCCCAGTTACCACCCACATTGGCCCCATACACAAGTGTTGGCTGGTTTAGTTACTTGTGAATGTTAAAAGGTAAATGTAATAAAAAGATTTGGATTCAATAAGTGGATTCATTAACGGATTTGAATTCAGTACAATGCTGTTGAGCCTCATCTCCCACCCACACAGTTCTGGTGAAGCAAATTTGCTGAGTTTTGGATCCAAAGTCATAATAAATAAGGATGTTTTTTCAAAACTTCAACTTTGGTTGTGACTTATATAGTAATGAATATTTATAGTTACAGTAAAATAGGGAAATAATAGAGAGATAATTTCAGGATCTAGCTGGGAGTTCAGTAAAATTATGCTGCAGTGATAAAACAAATGATAAAATGATTAAACTAACGATGACATTTTTTTAAAGGGAAAGAAAGGGACGCCATTACCCTTGTTAGCAAAATGACCAAAATGTGTCCCCCTTGTTGACCTGCCATCTCTCTCCATCCTCCCGGTCCAGGCTCAGACGCCGCCCTGTCCGGACCCAGACCTATAATTGATTTATTACTGAGAATTATTCAATTTTGACAGAGCGATTTAGTGGATTCACAGACCAATTGCTTGCGTTAAATCATCTCACATGATGCTACACAGCCGGTCACATCTGTGCATTCTGATAAGCATTGCGACTCAAGTGAGTGATACACACACACAGGGGAGAGACAAGAAACAAGATCTGGAGAACAAAGAGAGTCAGAGGAAAGTGATTTCATATGGTGTGTTTTATAGACAGAAAACTCCCTCAAGTCCAAACAGAGGGCAAAGAAAATAGAATATTTTTATAGCACTGAATCATTACCAATTAGCACCTACTGGATACATCCCACTTGTGTGGCAGCAGAGGGGAAAGTATTGTGGTAGCGATACATGTAAAAGTCATATTTCATCACTTTATGATTTTTTATTGTGCTGTACTTGTAATAACTTATGATGTAATAACTGATGTGTGTTGTTTCAGGGTGAGATCAGCAAAAGCGTTGTGTTTCTCATCTCTTTCTGGGGAGACCAGATCGGACAGAAAGTGCAAAAAATCTGCGATTGGTGAGAACGCCATCATTGCATGACTTTATCTTTAAACTCCTTGTTGTATTCTCCTTCATCATCAGCCCACATGTCCATCTCTGTCGTCCTCAGTTACCACTGCCATCTTTACCCTCACCCTGAGAATGACGAAGAGCGGGCAGATGTGCTGGACAGCTTGAGGACACGCATCCAAGACCTTAACAATGTAAGGCTGATGGAGACACATAACATTTAACACATTCTCAGTGAGGTGGTAGTAACTGTTGTGTTGGTCCAGGTGCTGCACCGCACTGAGGACTACCTGAGGCAGGTTCTGCAGAAGGCCTCGGAGTCGGCCTTCACCTGGGTCGTGCAGGTGAAAAAGATGAAGGCGATCTACCATATCTTGAACCTCTGCAGCTTCGACGTCACCAACAAGTGTCTGATCGCGGAGGTGTGGTGTCCTGTCAGTGACCTGGCAAACCTGCGCGGGGCGCTAGAGGAGGGCTCGGTGAGAGGAAGTATTGATTATCTATTAATGGTGACAGAACACTTGTTTGCAGCCTCTCTAAACCCAAAGCATCAATCTTGCAGCTAGGGATAAGAAGATAATCATTTTTTTCTCCCTCGAGCTCGTTATATGAATCATCTTTGGCCTGTGAATTGAATTGGCTTTGCTTATCAGCTGTTATTTACTTAAATTGTATCACTAAGATGCATTTTTAATTCTTTCACATTATTCTGGCTGTCAGCTTTTTGGATGACTTCATCTCCTGAACCCCTCCATCTGTCATGTTTTTTTTTTTGTTTTTTTTTGTATTGTTGGCCGAATCATTTGATTTGTTGTTGTTTGCATCGCTTAGCATTTTCTTCCCTCACTGCCCAGTGTGTGCCAGCAATTCCTTCTGCTCCAGGCTGCAGATTTGGTTGTTTTCGGATCAAATTTCTCACCTAGAATTCACAATTGAGAAAAACTTTCTGGTCAGAGGATCACTCAAACCCGGGAAAATTTCACACAACTGAATTAATGGAGCTCTAAAAATCATCGGTGTGTATTTTAATTGATACAGTAGTGTTTCTAGAATTTTACACTTTTGTTTTTTTTAAACAGAGAAAAGGCGATGCCACCGTACCGTCCTTTGTGAACCGCATCCCAAGTACTGACACTCCACCCACCCTGTTAAGAACCAACAAGTTCACATCAGGCTTTCAGAGCATTGTTGAGGCGTATGGGGTGGGGGACTATCGCGAGGTAAGCCCAGGTAAGAACTCACACTGTGTTTTGTAAAGGTTAAACTTTAAAGGAATACTTCACTCCCAAAATGATCATATGTGTGTCAGTTACTCACTCTGCATTGCCTTGAATTCATAAATAAAACTGTTTTTTCTCACATGCCTCCAAGCCTCCAATAACATTAGCATGATATATTTGTTTGGAAAACGTGTTTAGCATAAGACAGTTGTTTTGTCGGTGAACCTTTTGAGTTATAATGGAGCCAAACTTTGTAACCTTGTCATCCCTGAGACTGTTTATGCTGAAGTGCTTTAAATTGTAAGGATACAGTAAAAATGCATGTGTTTGGGAAGTCCTGAGCATATGACTGGATAGATAAGACTTATACTTCACAAGTTGTGTGAGAGTTTGTGAACAGATGTTTTGATAAGTTTTGCTGTTGATAAACGTGGCCCCCATTTACTTTAATTTATCAAGAATTTTCTCTGTTTATGGATTCTCTGTTCACTGTGGAAGAATGCGAGAAAACAATGTTTTCTTCACGATTTTAGCACAACACAGGGTGAGTAATTGGTAAACAAATGATCATTTTGGGGGTGAGGTATTCCTTTAAAGTGTGTTTTTATTGGGTGCAGCTATGGAGAAGTTTAGACTAAGCACACTGAAGACATTTTTCTCATCCACAGCTCCCTACACCATCATCACTTTCCCCTTTCTGTTTGCTGTGATGTTTGGCGACCTCGGGCACGGGATGGTAATGAGTCTCTTTGCCTTGTGGATGGTGCTGACGGAAAAAAAACAGAAGAAGAAACGATCCAGTAATGAGGTAGGAATGAGTTGTTCCTCTCATCCATAATGCAGAGTCTGGTGATTGTAAATTAGTTTTAGCTGATAGCTCTGTTGATCTCAGATATGGGCGACGTTCTTCAACGGACGTTACATCATCCTGATGATGGGGCTTTTCTCTGTCTACACGGGGCTGATTTACAACGACTGTTTCTCCAAGTCGCTCAACATTTTCGGCTCTGGCTGGAGTGTCAAGGCTATGTTTACCAACCAGCAGTGGACGTGAGTTACACACAAAAAAACGACACTCAGAGAAATAATTGTGTTTTAATGTTTTTTTCTAATTGATGCTTGATCTTTTCACATTGCAGAAATAAAACCCTCCAAACAAATGCTTTGCTCACGTTAGACCCTAACATCAGCGGCGTTTTCAGCGGACCGTACCCATTTGGCATCGACCCTGTGAGTAAATGCACTCAGACATTACAGTCAGGATATAATCAATTTGTTTACATATCATTTTCACCAAGATGCTTTCTAAATATCCCCTCAGATATGGAACATGGCAGTGAACCGGCTGTCCTTCCTCAACTCCTACAAGATGAAGATGTCGGTTGTTATCGGGGTCATCCACATGAGCTTTGGAGTGGTGCTGAGTGTCTTCAATCACTTGTGAGTGGCTCGAGATATACGTCCCTGGCAGTGACCTCACATCACTTTTGTGCGTGTAGTTACAGCACGGGCATCCATCAGTGTCAGGCAGCAACATTTACAGATAAAATTTATTTTCGGTAGCGTAGAAACGTATTAACAACTGCCAGAAAGGCTAAACACACAAACTAAATAACCAGCACTGATGCTCTACTGGATGAAAATGAACTCTATTGATTTGGCAAGTGTATTGGCCCTGAAAATTTGAATCAGTCTGTGCCATAGACCTCCATTAACAAGACAACAGCCATGCTAGCAGCTCTGAGAGGTTGTATAAGGCAAAGCTGTGATTCGAGCTAAATGCTAATGTACAAAATGTGCTCAGGGTGCAGATTCCAGGTTATGATTCCCTAAATTTAATTTTTTATCTTTAATTCCTGATTGGCTGAGGGGCACTCCATCATCAGGACAGACAGAGCACAAGACCCTCTCTAGTTAGTTTGATTTGTGATCTCAAAGACGGTCGTGTGGACTTTCTCCAGAACCGAGTACTAAGTTGGTAGAGTGGATTTATGTGCATTGTTTCCCTCAGCGTAAGTCCTTGAACATAAAACCACACCTGCCTGTTCCCATAGCCTTTAGTGAGAGTTCCTGCAATAAATCCTGAGAAAGACATACCTGCCTCCCGTGTCCTGACCGACACCCTGCAGAGACAGTCACACAGTGTTTCCAAAGCCAGCTACTTCCTATCCAAAACAGCTAATATGAGCAAAAACCTGATGAAGCCATGTTTGTAACATTTCAAATGAAGACCAAATCAAAAGAAGACCCAATTCAGCCTACTTCTTTACTATCAGCGTGATGTTTCCTGCCATCACCTGCACCAAGTTATGAGGACGTACAGCGCCCTGCACGGGGCACGTGCTTTTGAATGAGCTAATATGAGCATGTTAACATGCTGATGTTTAGCAGGTGTAATGTTACTATGTTTGTTGTCTCAGTAGCCCTCCCTACAGCCATGCCACCATTGTGTGTCTAAAAATAACTCAGTGAGCCACACTAGACCTGTAGTTTATTTTGAATAATAATTTCTGCTGCCATAAATACTCACTACACTGTAAAAATAATGTATTTGTTTTGACTTTAAAAATGTTAGTGTCCGGACTGCCTTTGAATGTTAAGTTGACTGAATTTGAGACGATAAGTATTAATAATTTTGCAATGATTCAACTTGTCTTTTCAAATTCAGTCAACTAAGATTTTCAAGGCAGCTCAGACACTAGCTTTTTAATCAATAGTTAATTTGTACAGTGTAGAGGACCAAATTAGCAGCTAAAACATGGTCTCAAACAAAAATGATTTACTCCATTCTAAGTAACATTTGCTAAAAACTAAAGTGCACTCCGGTTTTAGCCTTTTTAACAGGTATACTATGCAGGAATTATCAGCTACTGTTTGTGAACAGTATCACCAGCAGAAGTGAACCCCAGCTTTGTCCACATGGTGTTCTGCCTCGCTATATTTTTTTAGGCACTGTGTCTGCAATTTTTGGAGCTTCCTCTTGGATTTGTGCTGCTTATAGTCTGACACCTGGTCGCTACCTTTTTATAAGACCTCACCTGCACGCTGTGCCCAGGAACGTCCCAGCCACAGCAAAATAAGAACAAAATACAGGCAGAGGGCAGAGTCTCTGCAGATAAATACACACACACACACTTCTATACATTGTTTTTAAGGAATATCCTGCATTGTATACCTTTAAGGCAGCTGTCTTACAAGGAGGTCCAATGCAGCAACCACAGCATGGAGTAATATCTCAAGAGAGATATTACAAGGTTTTCTTTAAGGAAACTTATCTAGAAGCCAATGAAATAGGACACATGATGAAGTACCCATGTGTCATATCCCATAAAAATGCTTTTTCCCAATAATAAGATGACAGCTTTTTAATCATAGCTGTCACTAATGAAACTGGTGCAGTATCTGGGGTCTAGTCATTAAAACCTTTCCCTCTCTATTTCCATACTTTGTTCTCTCTCTTCAGGCACTTCCGACAGAAGTTTAACGTCTACCTGCTGTTTCTTCCTGAGCTGCTCTTCCTGCTCTGTCTCTTTGGCTACCTGGTCTTCATGATCCTCTACAAGTGGCTGGCGTTTGGTGCGCGAGACTCCAGCCAGGCTCCCAGCATCCTCATCCACTTCATTAACATGTTTGTCATGCAGGGGAAGGATATCACTCCTCTCTACCCAGGACAGGTATGTGTTGAAACATTATCTATTTATCAGCTCTGGATGTATTTTGATGCTTGTTAATGCATTTTTTGTTGTCTTGTCTTGATTCCAGACTGGGCTGCAGATTTTCTTAGTTGTGATAGCTATGCTGTCAGTTCCTGTGCTGCTGTTAGGAAAACCTCTTTACTTGTACTGGCTGTACCGTGGAGGCAAAGGACTGCGTAGACGCAGAGTATGTGTGATCAACCATTTTGAAATATGTTTGTATGTTCAGCCTCAGTAGTGTTTGGTCACTTGTCAGTACTTCAAAACTTCTAAAATCAACACTGATGTCTCACCTCAGGGTTATGAGAGAGTGAGGCGTGTGAGTGAGGATGACAATTCCACAGCACCATCCTATGAAGATGATGAAGAGGAGGGACTCGATGAAACGCCAAGCAGAGAAGCTCTTCCCAAAGAGGTCACACACACCAGGATGAATGAATTATGTGAATTAAGTGAATTAATCATGAATTAAGTGTAATGTCATATCTATTATTTGATCTAATCTGTTTTGCAGTTTGACTTTGGGGATGTGCTCCTGTACCAGACCATTCACACCATAGAGTACTGCCTGGGCTGCATTTCCAACACTGCATCATACCTGCGTCTCTGGGCCCTCAGCTTGGCTCATGCCCGTAAGTGCAGTCACGAAAAGTAGTTCACCCTGAGCTGTCCGTGTGTCTTTGTTTCTGCTGACTTCTACTTTGCATTTCTTTACCTTAAATAAGAGATCATGTTTGTGTGTGTCTATTTGTGTTGTTTCAGAGCTCTCAGAGGTGTTGTGGGGCATGGTGATGCGCCTGGGTCTGAGGATCACCACAAGAGTAGGGGTGGTGTTGTTGGTCCCTGTGTTCGGCCTCTTCGCCATGCTCACTGTCTCCATCCTGCTGGTCATGGAAGGTTTATCAGCGTTCCTCCACGCTCTTCGACTTCACTGGTGAGTCTCAACTGATGCTAATGCTTAAATAATGGATCTTTAGGAACATCATTAGGGCCCTGATACACCAAGCTGACGGTCGGCCGTTGGTCAATGTCAGGCTGTCGGTAAGCATCTGTCGCCCTAGTTTTTGCAGGGTGTCCCACATCGTTGGCACTAGTCGACCCTTGTTGTCTGTTTTTTGGCCGATTCAGTGTATTCAATCGGTGTTGGAGCTGACACAGCCTGTCAGTGAGTGAAATCTCTCTGATTGGCAGCTCAGCTCAGTGCATGAGAAGAGAAACAACTGAAGTCAAGAGTGTGTGAGATCAAAAGAAACTTATGAGTTTAAATATACTTTTTTTAGCCATTTAGCTCTTAAGCAAAAACAGAAACTGCATAATTGGTCACTAGCGTACGGTAAATATCCTTTGCTCTTTCAACATCAATTGTGTTATCATGGTAACTGGCTAACTAGTGCCTTGAATCCATCCTGTTGGTGTTGTCGCGTTTCCTTTTTTTAATGATGCATACAGACAACCGCCACGTGCTGGTATGGAGAAGTAGTTCCTCTCACTCAGGCACAGAGCGTATGGGCTAGTTGGCCATTTGTTGTAGTGTTTGCGGTGTGTTCAAGTGCAACTTTTTGACTGAGACAAAGGTGATGTGTGACAAGGAAACAGCCAGCTGTCATCGCCACTAGTTCTTTGATGTCGGTTTGGTGTGTCTGGGCCTTTAAGACAGAGACATTGAGTTAACAATGTAGTGACATCAGATTATTTTTTCAATGTACTGAGCTCTGCTTTATTCAGTTTCCTGTGCCCTTACTCGCTTGAACATTTGTCTTCAGGGTGGAGTTCCAGAACAAATTCTACCATGGGAACGGTGTCAAGTTTGTGCCCTTCGACTTCTCCCTCCTGCCCTCCGTTTTTGAACAAGATGGCTTGCTTTAGAAATATGTGGACTCTGATGTACTGCATATGAGTGGAGGCAGACTTTATAATTGGAAAGGATGCTGGAAGCTGGAATAATTCACACTGTGATGACGACAACAGACAAAGACAATGGACTGAAACTCACTCTTGTAGCAACGTTTTTCACCGTGACGATTTTTAAAAATGTTATCGGCTGTGCTGACTGCCTTACTACTGTACCCAGCAAACCTCTGGATACGCAGAGGTTCGAAATTCTTCTTCTGTTAATAATTTAATTTTGTAGTTGAGATAACGCTCAACGCTGCTTAAAGTTGGGTGAGTTTAAATATTTTATTTGCATTGTGCTGCGTAAACTGGTTTTGTATTATTTACAACATGGTATTTAAACAGTTATACAGTGCAATGTAAAGTCACAACAATATCTATCAAAGACCATGTCGAGCATCCTGATGTAGTGCCATAGAGATTTATTTCTGACGATGATATAGGGATGCCTTTGGGTCTTTTAAAACTGCTCCTCCAAATGATGAGAGAAAACCTGCGGGCATCAAAATCTGAAGAAGAATTCAAAACATGACAACCTTTCTAGTGAGGCATACTGTCACAAAGCACTTTGCAGAAATGATTGTACAATGACAAGTTTTCACTGACTGTGATGATGCCAAATGAAAATAATCTTCAACTGTTCGCTGTTTGCTTCTTTACTTATTAACGCATTTATTTAAGCATAACCTCCCCTGTAATCGATAGAGAAATGTCAAATACTCCAGAAGAAGTCAAGAAGCCGTGGGCCTTTCTTTGATGATACTGCTTGTTGCGTTTGTTAATGATAATTAATCATTGTATTTATTTAAATTATTGTCTGTACAAGAGTCTAATATTTTACCATTTTGATGTGTTGAATAAAGGTTTCAAGAAATGCAAGCAAGTAAAGCATTTGTGTCCAGTGCCATTTTATTCGCTGTGTTATATATTGATTTAGTGGGCAGTTAATTGATGACAAATAATCATCACTATTAAATCTGTCAGAATCTTAATTGGGTGAATGTGCAAGTGTGTGGTGTTTGTGCCAACAAAGTGCTTGTCTGACAAATCTGATGCTTATCTTCAGCTGTTACACTGACAGCAATGTGCATTTTGACAAGGCATCATACTTGGCCTGACTCTGTTTTTCTTTTTACTTTTCAGAGACGTGTCAAAAAATGTAGGCTTCAAAAGTCTTAAAGTGACAGTTCACCCCAAAATCACAACCACATATTTTCCCCTTACCTGTAGTGCTATTTGTCAGTCTAGATTGTTTTGGTGTGAGTTGCAGCGTTGGAGACATTGGCTGTAGAGATGTCTGCCTTCTCTTGAATATAAAGGAACTAGATGGCACTCGGCTTGTGGTGCTCAAAGTGCCAAATGATAAGATAATCCACACACCTTGCTGTGAGTAGCTTTACGGTACGTAGTACCTATTTTCTCTCAACCAAACACCGCCAACAATATCACCACACAGACAGAACCATGCATCTACACATGGACAAGAGGTTTGTGCTTCTCAGCTGAGCAGTATCATTAGCTAGCTCAGTGGTGCTGGGTAAGTTAGCAGTAGATGCATGTTTCCATCTGTGCAGTGATGCAGTTGGCAGGCTGTAACTGCTCACAACAAGGTCTATGTTATTGTCTCATGATTCCTGGAAAGAGACATTGCTGTTTCTCGTTCAGTTTCTCAAATGTGTTTTTTTCTTGGCGCTTTGAGCACCACAATTTGAATGCCATCTGGATCCAGAAGAGAAGGCAGACATCTCCACAGTCGGTATCTCCAACACTGTGCAACCCACACACAAACAATGTAGACTGAAAAATAAAATTACAGGTTAAGAGGAAAAAATAAATTTTTTGATTCTGGGGTGTACTATCCCTTTAAATACTCCAAAATGTGAGCAGAATAATAGCATAAACGCATATTGTTTATGTGAGATCTTTGTTTGTTTATTAAGATCCCCATTAACTTTTGCATTGCAGCAGCTATTCTCCATAGGGTCTACACAGGTACATAGTGACAATACTAAACATACATTCATGCTACACAACACAATACAACAACACGTCATAAAGCACATCCACTGTATAAGAAACACTAACAGTTAACATAGTTTACAAAACACACACATACAGTAAAGACTAAATAAATTGGCTTGACTGAATCCATCATATTCTAACAGATAAATATCATCATATAACATACAACAGAATAGAATATCCATTAAACATTTACTTATACTAATAGAATACTATTAATTAGTTAAGTTTATAAAGTATATAAGATATAAGCCATCTTTGGAGTGGCTTTAACCTCACAGTGTAAACTAGAGATGCAACACACACAATATATGTACTATAATGAAAGTCACCATGTAAAAATTTGATTCTGATTTAATTTTAAAACTAAACTTTGATTAGAAATGTTTGTTTTAAATCTTAAAATATCTGACTCTAATCTGCAACTAATTATTTCTTTGACTATTCTGACTTGTTTTAGCTGTTTTAATAGGTCTCATAATTCAGTATTTTTTCTCAGATATCTGAAAGTTATCTCAAAATAATAATTAAAAAAAACATGTAAATCTTAAATATCTGGCCTTTCTTTTATGTTGCTGCTCTGGCCTTTTGTTAAAATGAATATCAACCCCTTTCTGAGGCAGTATTGCGTCCTCCAACAGACTCCTGCATCCTGCAATGATGTAGAAAACTGCAGTGCATGCCATATGTGTGACACACGCACACACACACACACGCACACACAGACGCACGCACGCACGCACGCACACACAGACCTGCACCCATATGCTACAATCCTGTGATAAGGACGTCATCATGATCTCCCCTCTCTCACATCCACAGGCTTTATTATAACACGCAGTCAAAGTGCAGGCTCAGCCGCTTTATAGTCTCATATAATAATGTGATTGCTCTGTATCTAATTCCAGCCGCAATATTTAGCGCAGCGACCATGTTAACGACATAGATATTTTTTAAAACTATCTCGGAGCAAAGGGGGACACTGGCACTGGCATAGCATCACCAAACAGCTGCAAGCTAACAGTAGCGTTAGCGGAGGATACAGTGCGGTGCAGCTAACGTTAGCTTAACCGCACAGCTGTTGACAGGCGGCAACTCCACGCAAACTGCACCGACTCTCCGTCCATCCCGCTGGAGTAACGTTACCAGCCGAGAGGAGCAAATGAACGAGCTGGTGAGGTGTTTGCCCTCCCCGACTCTCCCGGGGCTTCACCTGCCGTGTCTGGACACCGGTACCTACAAAGGCTGGCTCTTTAAATGGACCAACTATCTGAAGGGTTACCAACGGCGGTGGTTCGTCCTCAGTAACGGCCTGCTGTCCTACTACAGGTAACGGTAACTAACGGTTACAGCGACCGTTGGTGCTCGACCTGGCACCTGTTTAAGCTAACATTTATGTCGTTAGCGTAAAAAGTTTATAATAATTACATGTGTAAGCCACACGTTAGCAGAGTTAATATGTTGATAAATTAATTTTAAAAAACGTCAAATAAAACTTTTTACGTTAACATTATCTTATCTGACCGAAGAGGGAGTGCCCTGAATGATGCCAGTATAGCTACAACAAAAATCACCTGAGTCATAGCATGAATTAAAAAGAAATCCAAGTCCATTTATGAGTTATGAATAATTAATATATTAATTGAAAAGCTAACCCAGGGTACATACGGTGTCCTTTTGTATTTCAACCCATTTAATGCGTTTGTAATAGATTATAGGTTAACTAAACCAGCAAACTAATGTTAGCTAGTTTAAGCTAATTGAATGCGTTGTAAGCTAAAATCAAACTAACGTTACAGTTATAATTGTGACATAAATAGCGTTATGACAATTATAAATACAGAAGGGAGATGTAGGAAGAGGTGGATAAAGCCCTTAAAATAGTCTTTTCGTTTCCTGTTACCTTGAATAATAGAGAATTAATCAGTAACATTATGTAGACATAAATAGGTTATGACATGACATGCTATTCTGAAAGAGATGTAAAGGTATCTCAAATAAAGGAGCCTAAAAAGGGTGCCTTATTTCTTTGCATACTATACATTTTGAATTTGGCATTTATTCCATGTACAAATTGTGCTCTAAAGATAAAATGGATATCCTCTCTATGTTTTGCATGATACATGTCATACACAAACCATTAGGGAATGATGAACTACCTTAATCATTGAGACTAAATAGGTCAAAGTGTTGAGCTATAGTACATACTGTCCAAAGCCTCCACAAAAATGTAGGCTGCACATTGTCCAAAGCATGACAATAAAAGGATTAATCATGTTTGACAGACTTATTGGGATGCTATTTCAGCAGTAAACTAATCTGAAGCCAGTCTAAAACATAGCTGCCCCCATCTTGTTCATCCTTACTCCAACTGTTTTGTCTGCTTCTCTCAGGACTCATGCAGAGATGGCGCACACCTGCCGGGGCACAATTCCCTTGGCAACAGCACACATTGAGGTGGGTGACACCTGCCACCTGGTGTTAACCAGCGGAGGCCGAAGCTACCACCTAAAGGCCACCTCGGAGGGAGAGTGCCAGCGGTGGGTCTCAGCCCTGCAGCAAGCTAAGGCCAATTCCTCTATGCTGATGCATCACTCAGGTAAGATGGACATTGTATATTCTGTATGAGTGTCTGTTGAAAATGTTGATGTAATTGTTAATTGGATTAAGCTCTACTAAGGTATGGTGATCAATCATGCAAATTACTGTCCTGGTTGAAAGAAATAATGTGACTTCTTAAAATGGGCAGCCCAGCAAACTAGCCTAGATTTGTTGTTCCTTTTAAGAAATGCCTTGCAGAATGCCCCAAATATTTAAAGGAGCTACATTCCTCACTTGACAAAGTCCAAGGTAGACAAACTAATTTTAGCTGTAACCTGAATGCAGGCCCCGCAGCCAAGAAGACCCACTTACCTAAATGCATATTTTATTTGCAGGCTTTAATGTTATGTAAACAACAAGCCACAAGAGGGCAATGCTGCACCATATGTTCCGATGGAGGATGGAGGCGTCAGCCAGGGCAAGTGTGTGATGTGTGTTAATGCAAATCTGCATTTAATCATGTCATTTTAAATCACTTATTCCGTACAATATTCCCTTTTTTACCACGGGCCACTATCACGTAGTGTAATTTGATGTGATATAATGTATTATAATATATCTTGAATGCTAAGAGTCTGGCAGACATTTTCTGCTTTGGCTGTCTAACCTTATTTGTTTCTTATGGACATTTAAAAACAAACAGGAGCAAAGATGCACAGTGGATTATTTCCCCGATCCGTCTTTCTCCCCCTCTCTTCCACATAAATGTGCCCAGACACATATGCAGCTACCACCTCCCTCCCACTCCGTCTCCGTTCTCCCTCCCTGTCTCCTTCAGTATGACGACAGTGAGAGCTGAATGAAATGACCTTCCTTTAGACTCCTCCTCCCGTTCTGGTAGCAGGAGGGGTAAAAAAAAAAGCGAGAGGATGTGAGGATTTTCATTGAAAATATTTTCCACCATACACTCAGTGGACAATAGGATGATAAGAGTGTTGCATTTGCAGTGAGTGTCACCTTGTAAGTAACCTTTTAATTATTTTACTAAGAGCAGAATAAGAATTAAGACAGAAGCTGTGTCCTTGCATGTATTTTACGTGTGTGTTTTTAATTGTTGAGTGTTTGTTCATGGAGTTCAGCAAGTTTGGCTGTATTGGTGCAAATGTCTGTGTAAATATGCCAGTTGGATTTCTTAGAGACCAGAATTTGCTTTAAAGTTTACAAAGGGCAGCATAATTCATAAGTCACTGCAGAACAACCGAACAATATGTAACAATCAGTCTCAGCCAGATTTGCCGTATTTTGGCTGATATAAGACCTGCTGCTAATACTGCTGCTAGAGGGATCGTGCTATAAGTGTGCCCTCTTATTAAGCATCCTTTACTGCTGAGTAAAAGGTTTGCACCTGCAAGATGCGAATCAATGCTCTCCGTTAGTCTGGCCACATTAGCATATGGAGAGGTGTTTATGCCGTAACTGCCATTGTGTAACAATGGACTTTGCCTTACTGGTGGTGCTTACAGCCAGAATACTAAGCAGGGTTTAAGGAGTTAAGCCCATTTAGATTATAATACACAGCCTTATTTTCTTTCTGAGGTTTCCCATGGTGTAGAGATTGTGTTATACAGTGCTGTTACTGTTTTGTCTAGATTGTTTTTAATTATTTACTTTCATCATAGATTTATAACCTGACTACAGCAGTTTATGTCAATATCCTGGTAATCTAATGTCTTATTTGTGAAGAAACATCTAATACTGTGACTGTCTACTGTACACAATTTTAAACAGAACAAGTTACATGTTTATATTCATGTGCAAGCACAGATACATGTATTTTGGTGTGTGAGATGTGATTACAGATTATTAGTGCATGAGCCTTTGGTCATGTGCTTACTGGCAACAATAGCAGGGCATATTAACTGGCTACATGTGGATTAGAACAGCAGTAATTAAGTGGATGTTGCAGGAGTTATCTGGCACCTGTCTTGTAATAGCTTTCACATAACCACTACCACTTTTAGACTACATGTAAATAAGTATGTTGTGATATAAAATTCAAACCTCTCTGACAACCACTAAGTCCAGGGTGAAAGTTTAACGTGTGTGAGGATGAATCCAAATAAGTGTTTACAAGGAGGAGAGCTTGTAACTGAGGTTGTGCTACAGCAGGCTTTCATCATAATACAGTCAGATTCTGATTGCTTCATCTATATTGCAGAAGCTAACAGTGCTTCCTCTGATTTTTAACTCTGATTCTCCCTTCCCACACTGTGTCCATATTGGTGCTCCCTCTATCACCTGTGGGTGTGTTTTCATGATTCAACGATGAGTCACCAATTTGTCTCAGAATCTCCAGTGTCCTGCGTGAAAAATAACCCATTAGTAGACAGAGCAGACCAGTAAGCCACTCTCTCCTTGATGCATGGTAATATTCCACGGATGCTTTTATGGTTGTAAGATCAAGTGCACTTCCACATAAATAGTAGCTGGATCAAATTCAGAATGTAATGTCTTAACATCTTGAGCACAAGAAGTCGTGAGATCCTTTTCTATCTACTGTATACGGGTCATGAAACCATAACAGAAGCCTAAAGGATTTTTTTTACCCTCTCATTTTTAATCTTCTCCTCCTGAGACTTTGTAATTCCAGTGTGCCCTGATTGTTTTGTATTACTTTTCCCCTTTGATAGAGTAGTAGTAGTTTGTCTGCCTTGCTTTGGTACTCACAGGCAAAGCAGACACTGGCCTAGATTCAGTCTGTGTGCACGGGAGTTTTCAGAGTGCACGCACAATCTGTTTCTTTTAGCAGAGAAGAAATGTTTTGACCTAGAAAAGTTCCATCACATATGATGGGGGCTGTCATTTGCATTTTATAGATAGATTATTTTTATTGAAATAAATGTCTAGAGTATGAAACCAGCATAATCTAAATTTGTACTTCAGACAGTCGAGGTTTATAGGTGTCTTGAAGCTTTTTAACAATGTCTTGGCACAATGTGCTCTATTTCTCGCTCCGACCCTCACACTCTTTCCATGTTCAGCATTACAAGTACTATTCAAAGCCTCAGGATTTATTCAAAAGTCCTGTCAAAATCCAAGGGCTGTGTCTTAAATTCCCCAAAAAATGTGTATAAATTATTGCACAAAACATTTACAGTTTCCATTTGATGAAATGCAGCCAAAAAATACAAAAAGTTTGAGGCTTTGAGGCTTGTTTTCTGAATTTTAAGCTAATAAACAGTCAGTATAAGAGGCTGTATGGTTTAAGTTGTTCAGGAATTTAAAGTCAGTGTCATTATTCTTGTGTTATGATGCCCAGTAATCAGTCCAGTCTCTCTGCTCTCCTTCTAAACTCCCTGAGACTGATGGCTCAGCTCATGCCAGCAAGGGGGTAGAGAGAGAGAAAGAGATGAGGAAAAGGCTAGTGCGTCATCCTTTTTCTCCCTTTTCTTCTAAAAATAGCCCAGCCTCCTGATTGCACAGGCCTACGTTTCCAGGGCAACAGTGTTCATTCACAGCTTTCTGATCTTGTAGAGGAAGGGGTGTGGGGGATCAGGGTGTGAAGTGTTATTATCTGCCTCCATCCGTTCCCCACAAACACTCTCAACTCTATTTAATCTAAATTTAGAGTATTAAAATAGCTTTTCCAAGGTCTGATGAGACATGCACTGTTTACTATAATTTCCCCACCATGATCACCCAGTTTTTCCAGACAGAATAACCTCAAATGACACCCATTATCTTTGGTAAATTATATCATTTGTGCACTGCCTTTTTTGTCTTTGTGTGAAGATGACTCAGGAGATGAAGGCCCTGTACCTCAGGACGACCGAGCCCTAACCCAAGGGGTGCTCAAGACTCTGGCCACCAAGCTAGACGACCTGAGCACCTGTAATGAGCTGATTGGAAAGCACGGCGCCGCCCTCCAGCGCTCCCTCAGCGAACTTGAGGAACTGCGTGGATCCGCTGACAGCACAGACAGAGTGAAAGCTGTTAATGAGCGAGCCACCCTCTTTCGCATCACCTCCAATGCTATGATCAATGTGAGTTCATTCGGTGCAAGCCTCAGCAAGTATGTAACTGGGAGACTTTCTCGTTTTAATGAGGGAATGCAGTTTGAGGGCTCTGCTTGCATCTTTTGATGTGTGTTGTGTTCACACCTCAGGCTTGTCGTGACTTCCTGGACGTAGCTGAATCTCACAGCCGGAGATGGCAAAAGACCCTGCAGCATGAGAGAGAACAGCGTCACCATCTGGAGGAGACCATTGAACAGTTAGCCAAACAGCACAACAGCTTAGAGAGAGCCTGGAGGGAGAATCCTACCTCATACACAGGTGAGGCACAATACTCTTAAGTGGGAAAAGAAAAGTACATGTTGTCTCTTAGACTAAAAATATGTCCCTCTTCTGGCCAATAGAAGTGATAGATTTCTGTCATAGAAATGTGGCTTAGTCAGTCTTATTAAATCTCACACCGACATTCCCTGTTTTTTATTTTTTATGGCAACACACAGCCACTTACAGATCTATAAAGAGGCCTGTTACTTCACTTGAAAACAATTAAGCAATGAAAATCAAGTTGAAACGAGAAAACGAAAGTTTTCTTAGCTATTGTGTATTATGGTAAGATGTAAAGCAGCACTACAATGTGTATATTTCTTATATATATAGATTGAAGAAACTCAAATAACTCATTGCCTTGTCCTGTGTTTGTTGCCGTAGGTGTGGAGCGGTCTCAGGAGGGGGACGCGAGTGATGAGAATGACGACGCAGAGTTCTTTGATGCCATGGAGGACTCCCCTGCATTCATAACTGTGACTGCTAGTGGCAACATACAGCACAAGTGAGACATCATCTCTGTACAGAGTTATCTCAGAGCTGTGTTCTCAATTTGCTACAAGTGCAGATACTTTGAACTGTATTTCAATCAGCAGAGACAGGTGAATGAAGTAAAGATAATTGTTTATTACAGATTACAGGTGTACAAATTGACAGATGATTTGTGATGATTAGGATTTGACAGAAAGACTTTGGCGCTTAGACTCTACAGGGAGATTTTGTAATCAAGGGGCGTCTACCCTGAGCAGCCGCAAGATAACCCCTCCATGGAGTTCAGACACTGGTGGTGGTGGCTGATGACTGCTGACACTGCTGAGGCGGATGAAATAATGAAATGATGAAGCTAATGAATTTGTGAAGAGTAGGCAGTGATGTGTCGCTGTGCTATTGGTTAAATGTGATACAATATCTATGTTTATGTGCACAAAATATTCCAAAAAAGACAACATTCCTGCTAAGCTGTTTACATGGCTAATGAAAATGAATATTTTCACTAATATTCCTCTTTTCATCTGTCCATACTCAGATTAAAGTGCACCACATATGTCCTTTATCATCTTAAAACATGGAAAGGTGAAACAGCTGGAGCCACTTCGACTATTTTGGTTCTTTAAAGCAAAACAGGACTTTTTTTAAAAGTCACTGGTGTAGACTTGTTCAGCCATGTGAACACAGCCTCCCTCTTTCATTCCTTCAACCGCCTTCTTAAAAAGGTCGGTGTTACAATGTTTGCGCACATCCAAAAACCTGTTGATATCCAAGTCTCTCATAATGTTTAAAAGTAGGTGTGTTTCTCCTTCCGACACAGAAATGTGGGCTTTTCTTTTGGGCATGCATCCCTACCCCAGCTTTGCAAACTGTTGGCATAACAACACACAGAGCTGACCATAAACAGGCAATAGGCCGTGCGTTGCAAACTGTACTAAAACCCCCACATATTTTGAATTTGCATTATACATTTCCAAAGAATGCCCCTAAAACCCAAATAATGCTCACATATCCCACATTCCTTAATCAGAAAATGCTATATATTGAAAAGACCTAAGTCGGAACATCCAAACAAAATACAGTGTTTACATGACCCTTATTAAATTCAGATCATTATCATATCCAAAATGATGTTGGAATATTACCGTGCGTGTAAACATAGCCAATGACAGCATAAATTATGAGTAAGCATATGTGCGAGGAGTGACTGGCAGATGGTATGAGAAATAAATGACAGGCCTAAGCATGCTCAAGTACAGTCTTCCTGACTGAACTAGCTAGAGCTTCACTTAAATGATGTTGCTTTCTCTCAGGCGCTCAGGGAGTAATCAGAGTATGATGAGTGGAGGAATGTCCAATGACTGGACTCACAATGAGAATGTAAGTCCCATACTAGCTCACTTATCTTACTATTTCTTGCTATACACATCCATATGCACTTACATTAAAATTACAAATGTCGCTTTTGTTTTTTAGGACACCTCAGGCACAAACCACATACAGCTACGAAGAACAAGACGCAGTCGTATTCCTGACAAACCAAACTACTCCCTCAACCTGTGGAGCATCATGAAGAACTGTATTGGCAAAGACCTGTCCAAGATACCCATGCCTGTAAATGAAAAGCATACAATGCGCACATTGGCTGTAATATAGTTTTTGAATTTCAGTGACCCTTTCTGTCTGCTTGTGATTGCAGGTAAACTTCAACGAGCCGTTGTCGATGCTGCAGCGTCTGACGGAGGATCTGGAGTACAGCGAGCTCCTGGACCGGGCAGCTCGCTGTGACTCCTCTCTGGAGCAGATGTGCCTGGTGGCTGCCTTTTCTGTCTCCTCCTACTCTACCACAGTTCATCGTACAGCCAAGCCCTTCAACCCTCTGCTGGGGGAGACTTACGAGCTGGACCGACTCGACGAGTATGGTTATCGCTCCATCTGTGAGCAGGTTAGACAAAGACAAGCAGACACATATGCTTAGCGGTATATTTTACACACACAGACACTTGCAGTTTCACTTGTACAAAAACATAAATACAGTATGTCATGTATTTTGCCTGACACCAGCTGATACCATTCACCCTCAGGTCAGTCATCACCCACCAGCTGCTGCCCACCATGTGGCATCACAACGAGGATGGACGCTTTGGCAGCATATCACTATTGATAGCAAGTTTCGTGGGAAATATATTTCCGTCATGCCATTAGGTAAGAAACAGGTTAATTGACTCTGTTCATGCTGACAGTTAGTCAATGGTATTTTGATGTTTGTGCATTTTCCTTCTCTTCACTGTAGGAAACATTCACCTGCAGTTCCACTCAAGCGGAAACCATTACGTGTGGAGCAAAGTGACGTCAACAGTGCATAACATTATTGTGGGGAAACTTTGGATTGATCAGGTGTGTCTCTCTACTTTAACTGTCAAAACCACAACCTGACTTTGACTTGTGAGGTTGTGCTTATTTTTAAACCAGTAAAAAGGCAAGTACTGTTCAGAAAGACAAAATTGACAGAAATTAAATTAAATGTGCTTTGAGTAGGTGTGTGTTTGTTTACGATACTGAGTGAAGTCATCTGGCTCATCATACCCTTAAAAGTCTCATCTGTTTTTCTTGCTGTTTTCCTGTCTGTTGCTGTTGGCAGTCTGGGGACATTGACATTGTAAACAACACTACCAAGGACACCTGCCGTCTCAAATTCTCCCCCTACAGCTATTTTTCCAGAGAAGTCCCTCGCAAAGTAAGTCTGTTGTGCTTTTCCATTCTGTGGTGAGTTGTTTCAGATGGGAAACAGACAGCAGCTAGCATCTTTATTGGTTGTCTCCCTTCACGTTTCATTGCATTTACACTGTTTCACACGACAGCTACACAAGCTTGTGTCAAGAAACACTGTTAGCATCGCTCTTGCCTAGCATTGGGTCTTAATATGTTTAACAAATCTTGTATCCTCCATGCTTAGTGCTTACCAGTGAGTAACTCTCAAGAGGTGTCTTGTTCCTGAAAAATATGTCGTATTATCAGAATTATTCCTTAAAACTTAAATCTTCTGTTTGAAAAGTCAAATATACAGAGTTGATTCAAACATACTCAAAATCTGAAGGTAAGTGAAGATATATTTTGCGAGATTTTCCTAAAAAACAGTCTATAAACTTACATACATACAAACTAGAAGTGTGTGGTGGTGTATTTTTCTACAGAGACTCTTTGCTCTGCCTGTATTTTCTTATTGTCCTCCTATGACTGTGTTTGAGATGCAGGTGAGGTTGGGACTCTATGAAAATGTAGTGACAAGACTGTAAGCTGCACACATCCAAGAGGAAGCTACAAAAATCAGGGACACAGTGACAAATAACTGCAAATATGGCGATCTGAAACACAAAGCAGACAAAGCTTGTTCCAAGACGAGATTGAATCTGGGGTTGGCTTTCAATTTCACTGGTGATAGTTTTTTCAAACAGTAACCAACAATGCCTGCATAGTATACTTTTAAGTAAAGTACAACACGGGTGTGAAAATGTCAGCACCGTGCAGTGTGCATGTAACTGATCTCTTCCTGTGTGTTATCTTCTCTGGTGTCTCTAGGTGACAGGAGTGGTGGAGGACAGAGAGGGCACAGCCCATTACATCCTCTCAGGAACCTGGGACGACAAGATGGAGAGTGCCAAAATAGTGGACAGCAGCCAAGGATGCGGAGGCTCTGAAGGCAAACAAAAGACCGTTTATCAGACTCTTCCGCCCAAACTCTTATGGAAAAAATATCCCCTCCCGTATGTTTGTCTTATCTAACACATTTCTGCCTTACCTTGAAGATTGAATGTGGCATTTCAGCTTACTCCCCTTTCTCATCTCTTTTCTCCTATTTCTCCTCTATGTTTCACTCTCCAGAGAAAATGCAGAGAACATGCACTATTTCTCCTCCTTGGCTCTGACTCTCAATGAGCCAGAGGACGGTATTGCGCCCACTGACAGTCGTCTGCGGCCAGACCAGCGGCTAATGGAGGCAGGTGTGTGGGATGAAGCAAACGTAGAGAAGCAGCGTCTGGAGGAGTGTCAGAGGCTGGAGAGGAAAAGGAGGGAGGCGCAAGCCAATCAGGCCCTGGAGGAAGGTGAGAATAAGGGTCTCTTCACTCAAAAATGCATTTTGCTTACTGTTACTACTTTCATATTTTAGCGTAACTGTGCAGAATGACGTATGTGCAGTTTAACACTAAAAGGCTGTTCTCTAATTCATCTGCTGAAGGGGGAAAGTCTGATTAAAACCTGTTTTATAGTTGTCAACAACAGCTGGGATAATCGCAGAGGAGTTTAATCTCAATAGATCTAAATAGTCACTCATATGACTCTTGGGGTACTTTTCATTATGCTAACATGTCTCCTCACTTTCCTCACTTGGGTCTCTTCCTCGTGGTTTAGGAAGGCTTAGGAAGAGAAGCCTAGGATACACTGAGAGTGCCCTTTAAGTGAAGTAGGAGACATCTTGTATCTAACAGTTTTTCATCCAGTGTATCCAGTATTTGCATTTTCATATATTCTGGATTTTTTAATAAGTGAGAAGGACTAGATGTGCTTCTTTTTTTAATCTATGAAATTGAACTTTTTTTATCCGACACAAATTTTTATTCAAAGTAAAGTAACAATTGTTTTAAAACACATCTGGGGAGGATTTTAAGACAGAGATTCTGCCTTTAAGCTGTAAACATGGCATTCACATTAGCTTCTACACAGATGATGGTGTAAAGGAGCTGTGCGCAACATTCAGAACATTCATAAAGCAGCAAAACAATGTTTGATATGTAAAGATACAGTGGAGTAATGGCATCCTAAGCAGACAGTGAAGCTACGCTGCTGTGTGTTGGAATTCAAGCTTCTCTGTGGGTTAACGTGGTAGCTGTGCTGTCAACGTGTTAGTGCATGTAAGTCGCTCTGAGTGTGTCCCACTGGCTAGCTAACTGCCACTGCTTTGCATTGTGCTCGTTATTACTGATATCGGTACACCGTAGTCGCATAAGTGTAGCGTCGCACCCTTCCATTTCCCCACAGGTAGCAATGTTAGCTCTATTGCTGTTGCCAGCGCTCTTTATTGAGTTAGTACCAGTAGCTGCTTGCTGTTAGCTCAGCCACCTCTATACAGAGAACCGTGTGCAGACTATCCCACCCCAGGCTGTGAATCATAGACATGCTCTGAGTGTTTCACATAGCTCCTTTAACCACTATAGGTACAGGATGTTGTGGTTGGTGTTGGAGTGCCTGTCTTTTGCCTTGGGCAACAGCAAAAACTAAATTTGTATCCAACAAGACTAGAGGTTCCTGACCTTCATCCTTTGTTCTTACTAGAGCCATGAACTGTTAACTTTTTTGTCTGTTTTTTAAAGTGGAACATACACAGTCAAAAGCTAAGTTGCACCTTAACGGCAGACCTGATTAATTGACAAGGAATTAACTGAAGAAGCCTTTCGGACAAAGCAAAGTTCAGTAATTTGGATTCAGCTTTCCTCTGACAGCTTTCAGATTTTTTAACAATGAAGAGTACAATAGCGAGAATGAATAAAGAAAGTAAGACATTTTGATATTCTAGAAACTAGTACACATTCGAACCACGATGAGTCTGAACATGATTCTGTGTCATTAGGGCAAGACGTTGAGGGCTACCAGCCACTGTGGTTTGAGAAGAGGACAAATGATACAACGGGGGAAAGCACCTACATCTACAGGGGCGGCTATTGGGAGGCCAAAGACAGACAGGACTGGAGCCAATGCCCTGAGATCTTCTAGGACAAAAGCACCCCTTACACCACGGCATCAGACAGGCTGAGTGGTTCCTCCTGATGTAAGGACACTCTGTGAGTTACAGACAGTTGTTTGTGTGTGGATGTGACTATGTGAGTGAGCAAACCAGCCGTTGAAAGAAGCCGACACTCCCAGAATTTCAAGCACAAAACAAGCTCCTGCTTCCACTTACTTCTCTTCTCTTCTGCTCTGTTATAACTTGTGTTTTCAGGATGCATGGCCTCAGTTTGTGTGTGTGTGTGTTGTGTGTACGCTTATTCAGCACCGTAGAGAACTGGTTTATGAGAGTACATAGAGTTCTTATGTGTGTCTATGTGTGTGTGTGGGGCTGAAAGATTCATATATGCTTTACACAGAAAGGATTTCTGTACCAAAACACATATGTTTCAGTGAGTGAGTGAGTAACCTGGGAGCAAAGGAGTGCCGCGGAAGTTTTGGTACAAGCACTGAATGTCTTGTTCTCCTCAAAGTTGGAACAACGTGTCCCTCATGCTGAGCTCTGACAGAGACCCCAGGCTTTTTAAAGGACCGTAGCAGGACTGCACATTCTTCTGCGCTTAAAGGATTTTTCACAGAAGACCTTCAGTTATTGAGCCCTCAGATTCGGGGGGATTTTTACTATTCTGGTTCTCAAAATTTCCCAAACTGTATCTTGAAGAATTCGCTGTTATTGTCCAGCCTGACCGGCCTCTAACAAGCACGTACTCGGCCATGAAAACCAAAGCAGATGTCATTCTCTTTGGATGGACGACTGACTGAATACACGTGCTGTTTTACAGACAACTGCTGCTTTCCACATGATTTTGAAATGATTTGTCTATTTGCATAAAAGGGGCACGCCACTTTTTACTAGCATGATGATTACTACACAGCCTGTAAAACCAGTGCATGTTTTCACAGGCTCTGGAGGAATTTGTCGAGTCAGAGAAAATTATTTAAGTGACCTCACTTGAGTGATATCAGCTTGAAGTTGTGTCAACTGGAGGCGTACAGTTTCAAAAGTTTACAAAGCTGCAGGTTTTAACTAAAGACACCATTTGAGTTGCATTATGAGAAATGTAGGATCCAGTATTTTTGGAGCTTTACCCATCCTAAGGACTGAAAATCAGAATATCTCGACCTCTCCTGCATCTATTTTTGACCATCTATTAAATTATTCTCTTACAACTTGCCAAACTTATGGAAATTATAGTTGCTGGAGTGCCACTTCAGATATCGCAAAACTGAAGTCCCACTGAAGTATAAATCTGCTTGGCCTGTGTGATTTTCTTCAGCAAGGAATTATATTGGTGCTCAATGGTAATTTTAGCCTTAACTATGTAATGAAGTAGTAAGTCCCCACTGGATTCAGAGATTCTGTACATATTATAAACATCCGGTACACTAATTTTACATGTATCCTTCAGGGTGAATTGTAATATCAGGGTTTATCATCTTGGTAAGTAGCAACAAACTTGTCTCCCCAAGTACAAACAGTAGAAATGGCTAGCACTATGAGTGGTTTTTATCTTAAAACTGCTTTATTTGGATATGGCAGCAATAACACAACAGCACAGTCGCCTGAGAAGAAAGCATTCCCAGGGCAGGGAGCTTCATGCAGCACAAAAAGTATGTTTTGGTAACAGTAGTCCATTAGCTGAATGATAGTTATGTAAAGAAATCAGATTTATACACATCAGTCAAGGACCAGAAAACTATTAAAAAAGGCTTGGCAGTGTGTATGGTAAGGATGTACATTAGTAGTAAATATACATTCTATAACCAATAATATTTATTTATAGTTTTCAGTTTACTGTGAATTATAATAGGGCATGATGCACACGTAGGATTGCCTGATTGCTTTCTGCCTGTACATAGCAAGAATATACTAGAAATAGAATTGCCTCATGTATAATCACTGTAAGAAAATATTGTTTCACATTACTTGAACGTTCACATTTTGGGCACTACTTAAACTTCATCTGTGTATACTTAATCTTAAATGGAGTCAAGATTGTATACCAGTTAATTAGATGTTGGGGAGATTAAATTATGACTACATGTTTATAAGATCTATATAATACTGACGATGCAAATAAGGTGTTGTTCAAATAAAGCACAATGTTATGTTTTCCTGCAGGTATTGATACATGCTACATAATCTCAAAGGTTTTCATGGCAACATATAGCTATGCATGGTTTAAATTGTCCGTGGACTCTTACTGAAACATGATGTGAACTCACCTTTTGTGCCCAATGACCTCAAAAATGTTACATTTTTGAGCTCCAATAAAAACATAAAGCTGTCATCGCGCTGTTGTTTACTGTCAAACCGATGTTGTTCAAATCCTTCAACTCACAAGGGGCAGATGATGCGTCCAGAGAAACAGTGTCTGACATGATGCCTCGAGGTCAACAATAAATGTATCCTGGGACAGTGTTGCTGATCTGGGCTGAGGTCGAATGTCAGCTGCTGTCATCAATGCAAAATAACAAACCCAGACACCAGAAGTGTCTCATCGGACAAACAATTAAAGGTGTGTCAACTCAGTTTGAAGATTCGCAAAAGGAAATATGGATTTCTAGACATGCCATAAACTTTTACTTGTGATTGTACTCTGATATGTCACCAGAACTATATAATAAATACATAATATTATATTTGTGGTACTTTTAAAAACTTCACAAACAATAATAAACAGAATACAGGTGAAAAAGATTAAACAAAGCATGACATTGATTTGGTTCATCTGAACTTTGTTTTTATTGTGTGATTAGCTATTTTCCTCTGATGAATTTAAGGAAAGAAAAAGTAAACCCTCTGCATTTCCATGTGGTATATGTGATGATTTATACTTTCACTTTCACCTGAACACATTAACCACATCACAACATTAACTGTGAATATTTCAATAAAGTTTATACCCTGAAAGAGTATGATTAACAACTCCATCACCTCATTTAGAAAAAACAGGATGTCATAAAAATATGAACACTGTGTAAAGCCGGTGCAAAGAAGGAACACTGAGTTGTATGGGATGGAGACATTGCACTGATAGGCTTGGTTTACATCACCTTATTGCAGAGGTGTGGACTCAAGTCACATGACTTGGACGGGAGTCATACCCAGGTCAGAAATTCGATGACTTTAGAATCGACTAAACAAAATCAAAAAAGACTTACTTCACTTTACTTGAATGCCAGTGACTTCTGACTTCACTTGGACTTGAGCCTTTTGACTTGAAAACACTTGTTACTTTCCCTCAAGCCCAAAGATTAACCAACATCAACTTCAATCCATCCATCTATTTTCATCCACTTTATCCGGGGCCGGGTCATGGAGGTAACAGGCCAAGCACCCCAGATGTTCCTCTCCCCAGCAACACTATCCGGCTCCTCCTGGGGGACCCCAAGGTGTTCCAAAGCCAGATGAGATATGTAGTCCCTCCAGCGTATTCTGGGGTCTCCTACCAGTGGGGCGTACCCGAAACACCTATGACAGGAGGTGCTTAGGAGGCATCCTGATGAGATGCCCGAACCACCTCAACTGACCCCTTTTGACGCGAAGGTACAGCGGCTTTACTCCGAGCTCCCTCTGGATGTCCGAGTTCCTTACCCTATCTCCAAGGCTGAGCCCAGATTTCAGTCTTTTGGACGCTACCCAGAGCTTATGACTATAGGTGAGGGTTGGGATGTAGATGGACCAGTAAATAAACTCTATTCATTCCCAGCAAGTCAACACTTAATTCCCCAGATCCTTGTTTGAATGAATCAGACAGCATCCAATCAAGTTACAGGAGAGAACAATGAAGAACTAATGTTACCTTACATTGGAAAAATAAATACCAAAGATAAATTTGTTTGCATACAAAAAATATGTGGTGACCAACAAATAAAAACAAAAATGCAGAATGCAAAACATGCAGGTTGAAAATAACACATGGAGAGGCAGCAACTTCCTACTTTGTTTAGCATTTAAAGTTGCACAAAGAATAGTGAGTCAAGACTATCGTTAACATAGTTAGCATGCTAATGCTTAGCTAATGTTAACAGCTAAGTAACTTTATCACAAACTTGTTTAACAAATAAAAACATGTTTGAAAAGTATCATGGTTTTTGTAAATAATATTATATTATTACTCTTGTCAAAGTGGCATTACATTTTTTGAAGTGCTTTATGACTGGTTTAGGACTCGAAACTCAAAATGTAGGACTTGGGACCTGTCAGTCTTGACTCTGGACTTGACCTGGGACTTGAATGCAAAGACTTGAGACTTACTTGTGACTTGTAAAGCAAAGACTTGGTCCCACCTCTGCCTTATTGTTATTACTTTAAGTCAAACAAAAAAACATATCCATCTTTTATTGGTACTTATTTGCATGGTGCACCCTGTGTCTGCGGTTTCCTAACTCATCCTGAACACTTCACATGATGACAGAAGCGCTACTCACCGTTGTCATTGGATGTCTCATGACCATGTGAGGCTCCAGGCTCCAACACCTCAGAACCTGCACAGCAGAGGTTACACTCAGCTTGCACCATGCCTTCACGGAGCGAGCTGCCCATAAATGAGTGGCATTGCCCTTTAAATAAACCATCCAATGACACTGAGGCGCGTCCGCCGCCTCGGCTTGCTGTGCTCTGCTCTGACAGCACGGTGACCGACTGACGGAGATTTAGGGATGCTGCCTGTGCTGTCAAGGTACTCGACGAAGAATAACAAGGTAAAAACGACGACGCTTGTTTTGTGAGAAAATGTCACTGATAGCAGTCGTGTTGAAGCTAACGGTTGTTTTACAAATGTAAGCTAACCGCGTCGTGTCGGGGGTTGTTGTTTGGTAGCGGACAACCTGACGTTAGCTAACCTCCTCACAGGGTGCTAGCTACCGTTAGCATGATAGACGTTGAGCTGCCTGGTGTAGAGTGACAACCGGCAGCGGAGGGCTGCTAACTTCACCCACCTGACCTTTTTATTACAGACAAAGACGGTGTTGTGCTGTTTTGTAAACGGGTATTAGTCCGCCCAGCTGTTTGACATAAGCTGCTGTTAATTAAAAACACCCCAACATCACGTATGTAACTGCAGCCGCTGTTTTAACAAGCTAACCGTTGTGCGGTGTAACGTTTGAGAACAACAGTGTCAGTTGTCAGGGTTTCCCTTAGCTCCAGTGCTCGGAAAGAGAATCACAAGATCCCCTCCGGCAGTGAAGTAAGCTGCTATTTAAAGCCAGCATGGAGAAAAAACATAACTCATGTGAGCTGCTGCTGCTGCGCTGCCTGGTATATATACGGTTTATTTACAGGCACGTCCAGCACCTGAGTTGCCCCTTATGTTTACTACAGTGCTGAGGTTTTTGGTGCATCACAGTGAAGTCATCGTCAGTCCATTGCTGCATGTCAGGACAGGAGAATAACCAATCCCGTCAGCCCCCGTCGTGGAGAAGGCGCGTACTGTTTCCCAGCCCGCCCTGAACACCTCTCCTCTTTCCTCCCCCTGTGTGCCTTCATGATCCAGCATGTCATTTTGCCTGCGCGGGGTAAGTTACACAACCAGCCCGTCATGCAAAATAGAAACACGTGTCTGTAGGCGGCGCTGGAAAACTGCAAGTCTACTAAACAACAAAGACCGGCTAACACCGCAGAGGAGAGAAACAGTGATGTCGCAGGGTGTTTTCACGATTTGTAGCTTCAGCTTTGCCGGTTTGATCATGCATTGCAGTTGGAGATGAGAGGCGCGGATTCAACATGTGTTTTCCTTTCAGAGAGGACAATGATACGAACATGATCAGCGCCGATGGCTTCTCAAAATGCGCGGCGACTCTGCAAGAGAGAGGCAGGAGGAGGCCACCCGCAGAGATGCTCCATCTGCTGTCAGCTGTCATTGTCTGGCTGGTGACGGGGACCACCATCTCCAGCCTCAACAAATGGATATTTGCCGTTTACAACTTCAGGTACCCTCTGCTGCTGTCTGCGCTGCACATGCTGACAGCCATAGTGGTGGACTATGGGCTGATCAAATTTCGGGTGATCCGCCACAGAGCGGACGGAGAGCAGGACCTGACCCCGAGCGCAAAATGTAAGGTGTTCCTGTTGAGCTTGACATTCTGTGCCAGTATTGCTTTTGGGAACATGGGTCTGAACTATGTCCAGCTGTCATTTGCACAAATGATCTATACCACCACCCCACTCTTTACTCTGGCCATATCAACGCTGATCCTGGGCAAACAACATCACATCCTCAAATACACAGCCATGATGCCCATCTGCCTGGGAGCCTCCTTCAGCATCATGGGAGAGGTCCAGTTCGACCAGACTGGCTGCTTCTTTGTGTTCGCAGCAACCATGTTGAGGGGTGTCAAGTCCATTCAGCAGAGTAAGTACCGCTTTTACTGTGTCACTCAAGTGTTTTCTGTCCTGCTTGCCACCTCAGACTGTTTTTGTTTTGTTGTCGCCATAGAAAGTAGCCATTTTACTCTTTAATACTGGAAAAAATGTCATCTCTTGCCACAGACATCAGAGGTTATTTGAGGGTTTCCCTCCAGACGCTGCAGCAGTCTGCGGTCCTGGAACTTTTTACTGATTCAGTGATTCACCCTTCAGTCCAGTAAAACACACCCACATATGAAGGTGGAAAGTCACAGTGGCATATTTTCTGGTTTCTTTGGAAACGTGATACAAACAACAACAGGGATCTAGAATGGGCAGGGTTTCTACACACCCTGGGCACATGCCGATCCTGTAATCTTTGTTTTTGAAAGAAAGGCAGAACCCTCTTTTACATTCATGAGTCATCATCTGGTCAGCTGATAGATTCAAGGAGGCTCTGAAAAGTTTCTCTTATTTGGCACTCATGTCTCTGTGTCTATTCATACAAACTGCATTCAAGAAAGAGAGGCCCAAAGCCACTGTTTAGTAACGGATAAGTTAGAGGTTGGTAATTTCTTCGACCATTTCTCTGAGTAAATAAATAATTGTTTGTGTGCTTTTTATTGAGTGTATTTTTTTTAACAAAGTAAACTTTCAGTGCAAAACAACCATTTTGAGATTTAATGTGTGGCTGTAGTTTAAGCAAACATATCCTGGGAATGAGGCAGATTCCTCTCTTGACGTGATGTCATACAGGCTGCCGTTACTACAATTATCCAATGTACTCACTTATCTAATGTTCTGAACTCCCAGGGAAGTTTTGGGAAAGGAATTCCTGTAAAGTTGGTTTCAGTGTGCAGGGGATTAGGTTCTCTAACGTCATTAGTCTCCACAACATTTGGATAGTTGAAATGAGTTTCTAAAAATAAACAGAGGAATATATAATTGTTACGTAACACGAAAGCAGATATTCAGCTTTGCTCAGACGATGGAATGTAAGATGAAAGTAATGCTACATACTTTGTACCTAGAGGAGCACGGGGGCACCTCATGGTTACGGGGGCAGGCTTGTGACTATAAGGTCATCAGTTCAAGTACTCCCCTATAGCCACTCAGTGTCGAACAATACAAGGTTGCATGTGTATTTAGAAAGTAGCCAGTTTTATTTCTTAAATAAGGGTAACATAAACAGAAAGGAAAGTCCTGCTTTTGCATTTGGAGCATAGCTGCTGCATATTACTTTTATTTTAAATCGTGACTACAAATTTGAGTCCATCCTGAGGTGCCAAACTAGCTAGACTATGTCGTTTCAAGTTTCAGCAAGCTATTTTCATCCTCCCTCACTAGTTGTTGTTGTAACAGTTTCCCTTAGAAGTTAACTTTTCTCCGACGCAGCGCACATGTTTTTGTTTAAAAGCTCAGACTCAAAGCATTTTCACAGGTTTGGCTCTATATGTCAGTAAACACTATCAAGTGTTTACAGTGAGGGAAGAGTGTTAAAGCCGCTTCAGCTCATACTAAAACATCAAGAGGTTTTATTGATGTGTTTTGCATCCTACATGTCCAGACACCAGGGCACATAACATGCAAGTTGCCAAACAGGTGCTTTGCATAATACCTTGCCATTTCCCCTGCTGTCAGACAGCTTCAGAGCTTGGTGTCAAATTTGAATAAGCTGAACAGTAAACAGAATACAGTCTGTTGTTGGTATTTAACTAGAAAAACACAGCAGCCCTCTGTCACCCAAACAGTCCACTAAAATACTGCATGTTTCTCTTAATATTTGAGGTGAGAAGCAGGCTTTGTAGTTGTAGAATCAGATATTTCTCCTAAGTAGAAAATGCAGTGGAAGAAAAATGGGTTTTGTTTTTGACATCTCTCGGGTCGTTTGCTTGTAGTCACATTTGTAATAATCTCTCAAGACAGATTCTGCAGTTTACATTGTAGAGGAAGAACAAAAAGTTTTTGTTTTGTTTTACCAATGGATTTCCAGATTGCATTTGTAACTGCTGCACACATTTCTCTTTACTCTGGCATTTCAGTTCAGGTAGGGAAAATCAAGTTTCAACAAGCTAGTTTCATCCTCTAACTTGTTTTTGGCACTTCTTGAACACAGTTTGTAGTGCATGTCTTTTTGTTTCAAGGTCTCCAGTCAAAGCGTTTGCTCCACACGATACTGTCAGTGTGAGTAAACATTATGTCATGTTCGTAACCACTGTGTACATGTCTCTATTTACTCAGGCATCTTGCTCCAGGAGGAGAAAATCAACTCTGTGTTCCTGCTCTACCTGATGTCCATTCCTAGCTTCTGCATCCTAGCCGTGGCAGCTCTGGCCTTAGAAAACTGGGCTCTGCTGGAGTCACCGCTGCATTACGACCGCCACCTGTGGGTGTTTATCTTGCTCAGCTGCCTCGGCTCGGTCATGTACAACCTGGCCAGCTGCTGCGTCATCACGCTCACCTCTGCCGTCACCCTGCATATCCTCGGCAACCTGAGTGTGGTGGGAAACCTGCTGTTGTCTCAGCTGCTCTTCGGCAGTGAGTTGTCCGCCCTGAGCTGCGCCGGCGCGGTGCTGACGTTGTCTGGCATGCTTATCTATCAGAACTCAGAGTTTATCGTCAGCTTTCTGGACGCACGCAGGGCCAAAGCTGAAAAGTCTGCACTAGTGGATTTTCACACGGCACGTGGAGAGGACTTTGACAAAGCTAATACATCTGAACCAACATATCATCAGCAGAGAACAGATGGGAAACAGGAAGACAAGATAGACTGAACTGAAAGGATGAAGGAGAGAATACAATGTTTGAAGGATAAAATAATGAAAACCCAGGCTGTAGTTTGCTATCCTTTTATGTCTGTAGGTGGTCAAGAGCAGCAGAGGGAGTGTGACCTTATAAGGCCATCATACTGAGATGATGTGACAGATCTTTTTATTATTATTTTATTTTTTTTACTTCCTCACTGTGCCAGTTTATTTCTCCTCTGGTCACACAGAAATCTGCAGAGGGAAAAAGGTTGCCTTGTGACGATGATGGTTAAATTCTCTCCTTCATCTGTAAATCACTCATACATAGCCTATAACGGTATATGCATGCATGAGCACACTAAACTGTTTGATACCTCATGAGGTATTCACACTGTCACTCATACTACTCCACTGTGAAAATGTTCTCATTGACAGAGGGCTGTAATATAAATTTTGGGTGGCTGGTGTGGATATTGCAGGCTACAGAAAGCCTCATGTGACACTGAGGCTCAGAGAGCACTCCGCCTCAAATCTGAACGGGCACAATTTGTATAAAAAAAATATATATTAATGGTACTGTTACCTGACATTCACCTGGCCCTGTCATGGTAAGGGACCGGGTTTTTGGCAGCTTTTTTTGTTGGTTTGTGAAGCAGAAAGCTCTTAAATGAGGAAGCTAAACTTTTATTTAGAGTCAGAAGTTACAGAGACGGACAAAGCCAACATTTTTAGTGCAATGAGACGCCTCCTTTCCTCTGCTGAAGCACATTTTTAACAAGAGGCCTGAGCTGTGTGTTTCGTCCTCCCCTATGAACCTCAGTGTGTCTTCCCACTTAAGGCCTAGATTTTGTTCCCAGGCGGTCTCTGTAGAATTAGTCCAATTATTTCCATCTTTTACAGCAGTTCGCTCGCTGCAGCTTTCCTTGATAATTAGGTTCACGAGTTCTCTAAGGAGTGTCACTCAACTTTAGCTGTCTTTTCCCCTGTGGAAGAGATGAGGAAGAAGAAGAAGATTAAGATGTCCTTTAAGGTTGCTTCTTAAATCCTAACCAATGTAATCTGTTAGGTTTAATTTTTCACTTTCTATAGGTGAGACTTTTAAAAAAGTTCACGTCTGGAAAAACTGACCTCTGCTGGACAGTGTTATGTTTTATCTCAGTATTTTATTTTGTTACAAAACATATTTTATTCCCCCCTTTTAATATTTATGTGGAAGAGAATATTTATTTTTGAATGGCCATAGCAACCACTGGCTCTGTAATGCTGTAAATTTTGGTCCTCAAGTGTCTTGCACATGCATACATGTAATATAACACTAGATGGCACTAGTCTCTCCTGTCCTGTCTCTCCAAGTCAGATACACGAGGCAGAAGACTGCATGCCGCTGCTCCTGAAAGCATCTTAAATGATCCAGGATGTCTGTTGCTGTGCACTCCCTCCTACATGTATGTACACTCCCTCCTACATGTATGCCAAATGTTTACTTTGAAAGCTTTTTTGTACACACTGTTTGGAAATACTGGTTATGTCAGTGACCAGATATGATCACTTCTCACGTACAGTTTGAGCTCTCACAAGACGACAACAAAGCCATGCGTCAAAGGTTTTTTTATGACACCCTGCTACATTTTCTGCATACTTTGCCATAAGAACAAACGCAGGCAGGACTGTATGTTGACAGATTTTACTTCATATATCACTGATTTAATATTTCAGGGGTGCCATTCCTAAAATGACATTGCCTAGGGCATCATATCAAGACACTAAGATGCATTTCAAAAATCCCTAGTTGATTAAAAATAGAGGGGAAAAAACTTTTGTTGTTTGATAAATAATTTTGTTAGATTATTATTTAAAAACTGTTGTCAGCAATTCCCAATTACAGGTTTAACGATTATGTACAGCGGCTCATTTCACTAGTTTTACATTATTGAATACCTCAGCTGTTAAATAGGACTTGTGTCCACCGATTATT
Organism: Epinephelus moara; assembly: GCF_006386435.1. Lineage (NCBI taxonomy): Eukaryota > Metazoa > Chordata > Actinopteri > Perciformes > Serranidae > Epinephelus > Epinephelus moara. The sequence continues at coordinate 19,516,256 of NC_065514.1, read as the reverse complement.
AACTCCTGGACTGACATCAAGCAGCATTTCAACAACCACAATAAAACTGCAGCATGTGAATGAAGGATTTTACTGTGTTCAGTAGATGTCAACATGTTTTAAGACATACTCACGTTGTCCTATGATCAGAAATGCCTTGGCGGCCATTTTTTAGTTTTATAATCAGGATCATGGACTTTACAAAGTTTGGCAAATTTGGCTGCGTTCCCGTGGATATCATGACAAGTAGATGATGATGAGCGTGGGGCAAAGAAACTGTTGCACTGACGAGGCACGAAGACGCTGCCTTCAAAGCCTACGTTTCCTGTGTACATACTGGTTTTGATTGTTTGCAAAGCTAGTTTGGTGTAAATAGTTATTTTATGATAATAATGTATTTTATAGTCATATGTGACTGGTTTTAACTATACTGGTTTAAGAATGAAACGTTTGCCTCATGCCTTATTTGGACATACTGTTAGAGGAGAGAGGGGTGATTTGGTTTGTCATTCTGTCCATTTTTTTGATTCACACTTTGGATGCCAACAGCAGCTGCAGGTGCTTCTGTATAAGGACAAAGATATGGGCGATTCATATACACATGATCTGCAACTGCTTGAGTAATAATTCAATAAATGGACTGGTACAATAAACAAACCACCTCATTACTGAATCAGAGTTGTTGCCTTCATCAAATAACCCAATTTCATACCTTTTGCATATGTTAATTACCTGCAGGAGGTCTGTGTAAAACGAGCATGTTGTTTCCTGTGAATATTGCATCTGAGATGAGTTTTCTTGACATTCTTAGAAACTGTTTATTTGTATTTTCTTAACAATCATACATATTTAATAGACTTATTTTTTGACGGGCTGAGTGTTTTCTTGTCTCTGACCCTTAGCCATTGCTCTGTTAGCTGTTTGGTTGTTTTAACTGTGTACTTTTCTAATGCAGGATGAGGCTGTTAAGCAGAGAGTGAAGGCTCTGTGAATATAGCTTGTGTTCTTCACTGTGCCCTTATCCTGCATTTTTTAAGTTTCTTTAAAAAAAATAAGGTTTATATCTTGTATAATAATTTAAACCTTAAAAATAAATTTATTTTGTTATTTTCACAGAAATGAAGTAAATTCTGAGATATAGGCCCACTGCATGTGTATATAAAAACTTTTTCACACCCCCTCAAATCAAGAAGGCCTCCTGACTCCCCCTTATGGGGGACAGAATCCCCAGGGTGGTCACCAGTAAATAACAGCTCAAAATCACATCTATAAATAACTGTTTTACATCACCAACAACACAAACTAAAAAGAAATATTAAACCTGAACTTCTGTAATTCAGCAAAACATCAGCAGAGCTTCACACTTAAAAGCTGGACCCTATGACTTACACAAATAATTGATTTTTGAAACTGTTGCTGACTAATTTTTGTCAGTCATGCCTTTCCAGAAATGAGGATAAGTCTTATTTACAGACATTTGGTGGGTCGCAGTTCATTCTGAATGGGCCGCAAGTGACTCACAAATGTGTCAAGTTTATCAAAAACACACTTTATTTTGGGATACAACACAGAGCTTTTATTTTGAAGTGCTGTTTCCCACTGTAAAGTGAGTGAATAATAGACCGCTACTTAACAGAAACAGCAAACTACTTGATGATATGGCCAAAAGCAAGTGTGACGCTGAATATGAATATAACTGTGTGGACCTTGAACTAATGACTAAGGACAAATCTGGAGCCCATGGTTGGACCAGTTGGGAATCACTGTGTTAGAGTATTAAAAGCACAGATAATAATATGATAATAATAATAATAAAAATAATAATAATAAATTGAGTGGTGGCTGGATTCCATTTAGCTGCTAAAGTTTAAGAGTCCTGGTATTATGCATACTGTCTGTCTGTCACACAGTCTGTAGTGACAGGTATTGAATATGCTGCCATACATTGTGGAGTTATACTGAAGCAATTCTGAGTGTTCACCACTTGGTGGAGCAATTTGTCTGATTTATTACATAGCTCTCTATATCTGTCTTACATTTTTAACACTTAATAATCATTGGCGAAGTTGAAGTGTGTTTTGCTTATGGTGTTTTCCACCATGTGTGTGTGTGTTTGTATCTGTATGTGTGTCTGTGTGTGTGTGTGTGTGTTTGCGTTCTCGGTCCTCTTGTACAGATTCCTCTACCTCTGTAAACAGTGCTTTTTGCCTGAATAAGGCAGTGCTCCTCACTTTTTCCCCCCCTTGTTAACTCTTTGTTTCCCAGCCAATGGATTTCCCCGCAGCACCCTCCAAATGAAGCATAACCAAGTGAAAATTGTGAATTAAAAAAAAGTGTTTGGCCTTGTAAAGTTTCACATGACATCATCCGGGATGGCAAGAGGAGGTGAGATTCTGGTGAGGGTGACAGAGACTTCTCCCCTCCTCCTTTCCTCCCATCTTGGGTGGTTCATGTAAGCAACCTCCACTCGCTCTCCCAACATGCATCCTTATGAAGCGCTGCGGTGTTAGGTGTGATGTCAGGACTGAGCTATCACAGCTCTCCAGACAAGTCTGAAGGAGGATCGAGGAGAGGGGAGCGCTGAGGACTTCTAAGAAACCCAAAGACCTCTACTGGACACACAAGTTTGCATCCTGAAAACAGGTGAGTGACACTGCACCTCAACAGCCACCACTCACTGTTGTCATTTGTCCCCTCTTTATTACATAATTCTTCCCATCTTGTCTCATCCGGTGTTACTATGACTCCTTTTTTCCCTGTGTCTGAGCGCATACTTTGACGCTGTTATCAGATTCTTTTTGTAATGGTCCTGTTCCACTACATTACTATATTTGTACGTGTTTTTGCCCCTTCTGTGCTGCACTCAGCCAGTTGCTGCAATACACTGAGGGGTACTTCAGTAAGACAAACATTTCTTTCCATGGCTGTTCAGTTTGTTAAGACTTATAGTGAGTTACTGCAGTGTGATTTAAGCTCTGTTTGCACATTGTTTAGTGTAAATAACTGTATCTGGTCTGTGTAGATAATTCAAACATCTTCAAATCTATGTGTATGATGACAGTATGATCATTCAGGCCAAGTCGCTGCATTTCCATGTGAGAAAGGTGAAGTTCTTCTGCCGCTCTTTTAGTTCATGTCCTGTTCAAGACTCAAGAAGTGTATGTATCTTAAATATTTGTCACCAGCGTGTGTTTCTGCGCAATCCAGCAGATTTGCTCCTCAGACATGGAGTCAAAAACTGATGGTGGATCAGCCTCAGTGACCAGTGAAGAACTGGCTGCTATTGAGGATGAAGAGGTTCTCAACAAGATGGTGAGTCAATTATTTGTGACTTATATAAACTATATATGATATAGTTTATGCCTCCTACCACCGTGTAAATGTATCATGCAAACAGGGCTGTAAGAGCAGGGAGGGAGTTGCCTCTGGCTCTTTAATGACTGTTTAAAAATTGTGTTTAAATGCCTTTTGGTCTTTGTAATGTTTTATGTGAAGTATTTTGAATTATCCTATTGCTGAAATCTGCTATAGCTCTATACAAGGGTTTAGGTTTTGTTTCAGCATTGGGCAGGGGTGTGCACACATGAAACAATGGGTTCTGCTGTCCTCCAGAAAATTTTGAGCATCAAATACCTAATTTCCTGCATTCTGGTGAATTTATATGCACCAATATGTGCCTTTTTTACATCGATTTATGGTGTAAAAGACTTTTTATTTTCAAAATAAAAGTCCTCCTACTCCTTCTACTAGTTTTTATTTTTCTGAATACTGAGGGGAACATATCGCCTTCATCCACCCTGGAATCTACACCTATGGGTTTATACATAAACTTGCCTTGCCTTGTGCAAAAAGAAAACCAAAATCTCCTAAATGTCTCATTCAAAATCAGCCTTTTGTATTTGCAATTTTCCTAACTCTGATATTGAGACTTTTATCACCTCTTCTTTTCGAAAATTAGGTGATCCTTAAGTCAGTTATTAACTTTAACCTGTGCTTTCTCTTCTTAGCTGGACAATACAACAGATTTTGAGGAGAGAAGAATGCTCCGTGCTGCATTAAGGGACCTGCTCAAGAAGAAGAGAGGTAAAGGCTGACTTTTGCTTCCATGCGAGAATTAGCCCTAAGTTACCATTATAATATCTGCCATTATTCCTCTGCTTCTTTGCTTCCTCTCCAAATTCTCCACCATCTCTCATCAGATAAACGGGAGCAGGATCGAGGGTCGAGGCAGCAGGACCTGAGACAGCAGGGCCTGAGCAAAGGAGGGACAACAGGCGGGGCTGTTAGCATAGGCAGAGCGTCCATGAACCAGCAGCCACCAACAAACAGTGAGTTTATGAACACGCTTTTATGATATTTGTATGTTTTATTCAAATGATCTTGATGTTAATTTGATTCTCTGCATGTTGTTAGAGCCATCAGGCCAGCTCTCTCCATCAGCAGGCAGGTGAGTTGATTGTATGATTAGTTTTGCATATTTGGGTTTATTTACTTTACAAAGCAGGATTAAAAACAACCAAACAGGATGAGCATTCATTTAATCCCAGACACGCCCGTATAATGTGCTTCATTTAGCAAATGAATTACATTTTTATTAAAATTATGTTGGTCTTGCATGCAAAGCCATTTTTTGAAGCTTAAAGGAGCAGTGTGTAAGATTTAGGGGGATTTAGTGGCATTTAGCAGTGAGAATTGCCTCCACCTGAAACTTCTCCTGGTCAGAATTTCTTCACTGTTCATTGTTCAGGAGGTTTTTCCCATGAGCCGAATTATCTGCAGAAGTCTCTTCCTCTCCAAAACAAACGGACCTGGTGATTAAAACTGATAAAAAACATTTAATAAAGCACTTTCATGTTAAAAAGTCAGTTTCTCCTATGCTGTTTGGCATGTTGGAGATGATCTCCGCTGACAAGGGCCTGCTTCCTATGTAGATAAATGCCTCACTCTAAGGTAACAAACACACAATGATTCATATTTTCAGGTGATTATACACTAAAGACAACATACTTATTATATTATATTCCATTTCTGCCAATATAACCCCCTAAATCCTACACACTGGACCGCCAGATCTGCAAGATGTTACATAGTGCTACCTGTGAGGTAAAGTCCTAATGAGATATCTATTGAGGGTCTGATGGCTGCTAAGAAAAGTCCTCTTGTATGTTTAGAAATTCACCCAAAAAGGGAAAAAAATACTTTTGTCAGGCAAAACATTTGCACAGTTGAAACATGAGGTAAACTACTTTTTGTTCATGCAGTGTAAATCTCCTTGTTTCCTCTCCTCAGCAAGGCCAGTCCTGCTGTGGCCTCAGCCCAGAAATGTCCTGGTGCAGCACCCAATGTTAAAAATGTCAAACAGATGCTTCTGGACTGGTGCAGGGCCAAAACAGAGCCATATGAGGTAAACATGCCCTGACTCTCTTTGTCTGTGAATTATTGCCCAGTGGAGCTATACATAGCTCTGCCCCTTGTGTCTCGATCTCTGCCACCATTTCTTCTAAACTGACTCCCCTCTGGTGCAAAACAGGGGGTGGACATCCAGAACTTCTCCTCAAGTTGGAGGGATGGCATAGCCTTCTGTGCCTTGGTGCATCGCTTCTTCCCCGATGCGTTCGAGTACTCCATCCTCAACCCCAACAAGCCTAGAGACAACTTCCAGCTGGCTTTCAGCACTGCAGAGTGAGCTGTCACTCCTTATATGAAGAAGCAGATGCATCTTGTCTGGAACAAACTCCAGCAGTGCATTGCAGATAAAACAAAGTCACTTTATAGTTCTCTGTCATAGTTTGTCTCAAGTCGTTTGTCAGTGGCGCCCTCTCTCTCTCTCTGTATCTGCAGGAGGCTGGCAGGCTGCCCCCCTCTGCTGGACGCCGATGACTTAGTCCGGATGAAAGAGCCCGACTGGAAGTGTGTTTACACGTACATCCAGGAGTTCTACCGCTGCCTGGTGGAGAAAGGCCTGGTCAAAACCAAGAAGCGAGTGTAGAGTCTGACAGCTTTCAAGATTGGCTGTGATTTTAAAATTTTATAATTAATACACATACGTGTGAGCTGAGGTCAAAAAGATAATATTAAGCACCATTTTCAACTGAATACTTACATTTTGAGTTGATTTTAAAGGGACTGTTCACCCCCAAATGAAAAACACATATTTTTCCTTTTACCTATAGTGCTGTTATCAGTCTAAATTGTTTGGGTGAGTTGCTGAGTGTTGGAGATATCGGCTATAGAGATGTCTGCCTTCTCTTGAATATAATGGAACTAGATGGCACTCAGCTTGTGGTGCTCAAAGCGCCCAAAAAATGAATTTGAAAAACTCAACAGCAATGTCTCTTTCCAGAAATCATGACCAACTCAACAGCAATGTCTCTTTCCAGAAATCATGACCCAGTTACTCAAGATAATCTACAGACCTTTTGTAAGCAGTTTCATGCAGGAACTATTTTCTCTCTACTGAACTACATCCACCAACAGTATCTTTGTGCAGAAGGGAGCGTGCATCTACTGCTAGCTCACCTGGCACCACTGAGCTAGCTAACATCAGAGCTCAGCTGAGGAGGGCCGAATGCATTTTTTGCGACCCCAAATTAATTGTTTTCAATGAAGACGCGTGGCCAGAGCGCTCTGAGATAAACCAAGTTCAACTTTTAGAGTGCAGCAGCACACACTGCACGTCATGTGACGAGGAACAGTCCGACCGATATCTTTTCCTTCTTCTGTAAATATTCAGTCTGTGATATATATAGAAAAGTTGATCATTTTGGTACAGGCCTGCCAGAGCTTAACATCTGTCCCACGGACAATAGGCCTACACAGTTATAAACAGTGCCTGGAAGAAGATCAGCTCAGCACTCAGGATTTCAGGCAAACAGACTATGATACATGTTTGTTAAGGTTACTTATTAACCTCAGACACAAGCTGTCGCTGCGCTCTTGAGAGTTGGCACAAAAGTAGCACCCAGTGCCCGACCTCACGTTTCCCAGGCTGTTAAAGACGTGGCATGTGTACGGCCCCTATGAATGTTTACATCTCGAGCTGTCATGAGCTTGAGCCTCTCGTCCACGAGTAGATGGGTCCTTCTGCACGGTGATATGTTTGGCAAGTGCATTTCAATAGAAGGAAAATAGTTCCTGCATGAAACTGCTCACAACAAGGTCTGTGGATTATCTTGAGGAACCAGGTCATAATTTCTGCAAAGAGACATTGCTGTTGAGTTTTTCAAATGTAGTTTTTTGGCACTTTGAGCACCACAAGCTGAGTGCCATCTAGTTCTGTTATACTGGAGAGAAGGCAGACATCTCTGTGGTCGATTTCTTCATCACCACACCAAAACTCACACCAAAACAGTCTAGACTAATAAATAGCACTACAGGTAAGAGGAGGATTATGTGTTGTTGGGTTGTTGTTGTTTTTTTTAAATGTTTGGGTGAACTGTCCCTTTAAGCATTTAATCATCATGTGAATGTAAATGCACAGTGGCTGCTGTCTAGTATCTGTACTGGTTTGTGTGTTAGCAGGGCCTGACGGGTGTCTATGTGTTCTCAGTGGACAGCTGGGGCTTAGGATCAGTGCATTCCACTGAGATTACACATCTGCATTAATCCCAGTCAGAGCCACAGAGAATCTGGGAACAAATTTTTATCATGATGCTGTTGAGGGCCTGAGGTTATGAGTACTAAAGACACATTTAATAAACATCCATTCCATTATACATACTGTTGTCCTCTAACTGTAACTGACGGTGGAACTAAATGGTGATGTTGTCAAGTATAATATTCAGCAACTCCTCATGTTTTATTTAATACTTTTCAGCGAGGACTTTGGTATAAATGGTTTTCATTTGTGCATTTATAAATCTGTTTTACAAACTTGGGGCTGTGACAGAGCATGATGACCTATGCACAGTTTATCTGCTGAATAATTTAGATACTCTATAGGCACTGCTAGAAGTAAAGTTACAATTAATAATAATCAGCAGCAGCAGCTGAGATTATCTTTTTTTAATATGAAAAATGAGGACAATATAAGCAAAATCTCAACTTAATAATGACGTTATAGAATCAACATACTTTTGGGGTTTTGACAGCATTTTGACACTGCACAGTTCATATGCTGAATTATTTATATACTTATGCTCTAGCAGAACTAAGACTACTATTAATAACAATAATCAACAGCAGCTGAGATTATCTTTTTAGAATATACAAAATGAGGAAAATATTAGCAAAATCTCAATTTAATAATGAAATTACATAGAATCATCAACATGGTTTTTATATCTACAGAGATGTAACTCTATAAGCAACAAGCCCAGAGTAGGTATAATTGATTGCATATCACAGATAGCCGAGGTAGCTTTGCCAAACTGAATTTTAGATATTGGCATGCTGATCAATTCCCCCCATCAGTGACGCACTAATGCCAGATTAATGCGTCACTGATAGAACAGATGCTCAATTATTTCTGGCCGGATGCACTTTGGCAGCTGATTTTTGTTTTGCCTCTCCTGCTCAGCTCAGCCCGCCCCCTCAGGTGCCCACAGAGAGAGGGAGGTGCACTGAGAGCGCGCGTGATGGGTCTCTGTACGGCCGGTGTGCGGGAGGTGCAGGAGGCGGGATGCTTCTGACCGGAAAAGTGCACATCTGCTCCAGTCAAACTGCGCTGCGCTATAGACAGAGATAAGTAGGATGAGGTGTAATCAGCTCGGGTATCGCAGCGCAAACATCAACATGCAAGAGTCCGGACACATCAACCGTGACCGCCTCCTGTCCTGACAGCCCCGCGGCGCGGTCTGCAACCGTGACGGAGACGTCCGCTGTCTGTCCGCGGTACCGACGGGGGTCGCAGCCGTCCGTCCTGCAGGCTGGCTGGGTCGGTCCGGCTCTGGACTGTTTAATCCATCTTTATGTGACAGTCTTGTCGGAGTACTGATTGGCGTGCGAGACAAAAGGAGACAGATGCTGATCCCCACTGTGAATTTGTGAGATCACCTTTGCGGTTCACCTTGGACATCACATTTAATTAAAAAAGCGCATGAAAGGTAAGACAGATGTTTTCTCTGCACCTGTGTGTTGATTTTGTGCGTAAAATTGATCTTTGTGGTGTTTGTCCTGAATCCCAGCTCGCACCTTTGAAGATAATGGAGCTGTCATTCAGACTTGCAGCCTCATGCACTGTGAAAAATGAGAAAGGGGGCCCACATGCACTGTGGTACTTAATCTATGAAAGTTACCTTTTCACTTTTAAAGTGAATTCACCTCAAACCAGTCTGATCACTATCTGTCAGAGCTCTGTGTTGCAGGATACTACTGTGGTCACATGAGATCCTCTGATACAAAGAGATCCTAATTTGCATGTGATGAATGATTAAGAGAGGTGTATAATTTCTGTGTGGGAGGGCACGTAAACAAAATGGTGGGTGCTCCTATCGTGTCAGGCGTTCTCCTCCTCCTCGTGACCTACAGTGTCTGTTGACATTGTCTGATGTGCTCTGTTATCTGCGGCTGTGACAGACATCAAACGGGTAGCTGAGCGGCGAGCAGCAGAGCGCCCCACGCTGTGATGCCATCCCATAATGATCACCATCGGTTCTGTCTTTTGCTCTGTAAAAAGGGTCAGGAGGCTAATTAACGTTGCTAGGCAACAAGGATGTAATCCAGGTCGGAGGTACAAAGTTAGTTCCTGCAGACACTGGTTGGAAATAACTGGGTACATACATCTGTCTTACAGCTGTGGTTCCTATATTTTACAGATTCAAATAACCAATACAGACTGTAATCAACTAATCAATTATGGTGCAATATAAAGCAACTAATGCTTACACATTAATGCATCCATAGTTATAATCCAATGTTATATATACAGTTGTAAAATGGGTACCTTTACTTTACTTTTGATGCTTATATTTACGCACTTTCACTTCACATTTTGAGTGCACGACTTTACCTTGCAACAGAGGTTTGAGCACTTCTTCAGTCACTGTCTCAGCCCAATTGCCTACTCACGATAACGTCATCAGTGATGCCTGGGGAGCATGATGTGGACAGGTGCTCAATATTATGTGATAAATCCTCACAGCTCCAGCTCATTGCAGCCAAATCCTTTGCTGTTTTACCTGTTTACTGAGGACCCACTAACCAGTGTTGAGGCTAAGTGGAGGCAGGATCAAGACATGCTGAAGGACAAATGATGCAAAGGTCATTTTATGCAGTCTGCAGGCCACATTATATTGTTTTCATGTGAAATTCTTTTCTCTCAAACACTATGAAGAAAAAATATTGTGTTACAGTTATCCACATTCTCCCTGTTGCAGGTTGATGGAGCGCACGCAGCAGAAGCAAATCAGCACTGACCCTTGTGGTCCCAAAGTGCAACCTGGACCCTGTCCATTGATCGGAGTTGGCCCAGGTTTACCTCCAAAGCTTGCAGTCCAGGAGCCCCCTCTCATCAGCCCACCAGAGGCGCTCAAGAAACAGTCTGGATTGAGCCCCGTGCAACCTGCACCTGTGAAAGTGACCAACCAGAAGCAGTCAGGGCAGACAAAGGCAGGGTCCATACCAACAACTCTGGTGAGCATAAGCCGGCCGAGACCGACTGCTCTCGGGACTAAACCTGCTCCAAAGACAACCAGACTCTTAGTGGACCCCTCCAAGGAAATAGATTTGATCCCAGTTTGTATCCCAGGACCTCAGAGTGCCAATGTCCTGCCGCATTCCCCAACAGATTCCCCCCTATGCCGTCACAGTCCTCAGAGTCCCCGCAGCCCTCAGTCTTACACCAGCCAGCCTTACCTGAGCCCCAGTCCCACCTTGCCCCATCCCAACCCCAGCCTCAGCCCCAAATCCAGCCTCAGTCCTCAGCCACAGAGGACCCCCTCACCTGGGAGCTCCACACAGAGCCAAGTGCAGCCCGAGAAGCCAGCAGGAGACAACGATGACTTCAGGTGAGACAAATAGTGCCACTTTTATTAAAATGTTACGTAGCCTGTGTGATACTTCAAAAGGATTCTGTGCTGTGAATGTTGTTCCCTGTCATGTCTAAATACAGCTGCAGGAGCTGTCCTGCAGTCAGCGGCTGTAAGAAAGCTGATGCGTGCCAGACCATGTCACATGAATCAAAGCTGCACATTTCACTAAGAGCTTTGTGAACCTGATAGAGTGACATAGCCACATTTTATTGGCAGACTTCCCAGAGGCATACTTCTGTTGTGATCCTTGCTCATAAACATCAGCTGCCTGTAAAAAAAAAAATGAGGGAGCACAACATCTAGGTAAAATGCAGCACAAAAAGACAGTTATAATACATAAACAGGAAGCACTTTGCTAGCGATATCAGTGAAACATTTATGAGCAATCACACTGACCAAGATCATTGATCAAGCTTTTTCTCGATCCATTAAAATTGACTAAAATTACCTGAATAATCACCTCAGATTTCAGGTCCTCCTGGGGCTGCGTATTTAAAAGCTTTTCGCCCCTATTTCTGTTCAAACCTTTTGGACCAATGTCTGTCGAATATTGTGAATAATTAAATTTGGACACAAGTCTATATGTTTATTGCTAAAACTGTTTTCATGTGAGGGCAGAAATCATGACTCAGACAGCAACCAGCCCAGTTTAATGACTGATGTAGTGATGATATCGCTGATTTACCAAATTGGAAGAAAATGAATTGGCAACTAATTTTAACTGATTAATCATTTCAGTCATATTTGAAGCAAAAAAATAGCCAAATATTTGTTGGCTCCCGCTTCTTAAATGTGAGGATTTGTTATTTTTCTTCATTTTCTGTTATGAAAAAAGTGAATATCTTTGGTTTTTGGAAAAAATAAGACATTAAAGGGATAGTTCAGTTTGTTTGTTTTTTTTAAGTGGGGCTGTATCGGATACTTGTCCATAGTCAGTGTATTACCTACAGTAGATGTCTGTTGGCACGCCCCTAGTTTGGAGAAGTGGCAGGAGTGCTGACACAGACATAAAGCAGTATACTGCTGTGGATGGGGGCAGCAGCTAAACATATTTAACCTAAAAACAGTCCCACCTAAAACAATCAATGACAGTTTAGCTGTATGCTACATTTAGGGTATTTTCACTGCTTTACCTTTCAATCAGACAGCCTGCTCCAACAAAGATGTCGTTAACTGTTTCTGTTCTCCATCTATGCTCTTATCAAAGCCACCAGACTCCATTGAATAAAATAGTCATTTTATCTCACTTCACACAAGACCTGCTGGTCTACCGCTGCCTCAATCAGTTAGTTTGTGTTGCTGTGTGACTTTGGTGAATCTGAACTAACCATTTTAGCTAAAGACACAGTCATGTGATATGATCAGGCCTCGACTTGTGTCCATGTAGCTCACTTTGCCACTCATCACCCCTCTTAATCCAAAGCCAACGGGAAGCCTTTCCAGCGGCTTCCAAGATGTTCTTGATGGCTCTGTGTCGCTGCAGATCCCTAAGAGTCCCAGGACCCGGTGCAGAGATCGCCCTGCGAAGCCTCTGCAGCCCACTCACAGCAGGCCTTCCACCCCTGCCTTCGACACTCTGGCACCAGAGCTGAATACTTGGCAATACTCAATACACAATAACACAAACAAAACAACTGATTGAGGCAGCTGCAAACCAGCAACTCCTGTGTTCAGCAATGTTGAATCACTGTTTTTCTCAATGGAGTCTAGATCTCTGGCTTTGAGTGATGTAATTCAGTTCCCCATCAAAAATTGCTGTCTGACAACCGCACCACCACAGCCCAATATGATAATCATCAATCATAATCATAGGTATTGCATCAACTCACAAATCTTGCATTAACAGCAGCAGCACGACTTCGCTTTTTTATAACAGTTATTAATACAGCCAGTTGCCTCTGCTGAGCAACGTTTTTAAAAACTGAAGCTCATTAGAATATACTTGTGTTCAAAAATGGTACGGAAATGTCTTAATGGTCTTGCTGTCTTCAGTATCAGTGCAGAACTTGCTCAGAAGCTGTCATATAAGGACCTAATTAACGACCTTGCAGCCAGGAAATGCAGACAAGTGTGCCTCTGTAGAGCCTCCAGCAGCTACTGAGCGCCTGTTCTATAGTTCGTCAGTAGAGGAACATACATGCAGAGTTTGTAAAGCTTTGTGACTTTTCAAAGCAATTACCGCTCAGGGCACCTACTGTAAATGGCCAATAGCGGCTATGTCTGACAGTCAGGTAAAGCAGTGAAAATATTCTCAATATAGCGTACGCTTAAAATGATATTGATTAATTTAGGTGTGACCTTTTTTTAGGTGGCTGAAATACATTTTGTTGCAGACCCCGAGCAATACATTGCTTTGCTTCCAAGATGGTACTCCTGTTCTCCAAACTGGAGGCGTCTTTACCGCCATCTGCTGCATGTAATACACTGACGATGGATAAGCACCTCATACAACCCCACTTCTAAAGATCTGACCTATCCCTTTAAAGCAGGGGTTCCCAACTGGTGGGTCACGGGTCCTTATTGGGTTTTTAAGGTAACACAATTGCACATATTTTTTGCTCAGAGTACAAAAACACCTGAGTAGATAAAATAATTGAAGGTCACGGGTCCTTTCTAAATGGACCGCAGGTGACTCGAGAGTGTGTCAAGTTTGTAAAAAACACACTTTACTTTAAAGTACAATGATTTTCAGGCACAGAGCTTTTAGTTCAAGTGCTGTTTCCTGCTGTAGAGTGAGCAACTAATGGACAGCTACTTAACAGAGACCGCAAACTAGCTTGACGACATGTTCAAATGCAAGTATGACACTGAATATATTTTCCTCGTGTGGACCTTGAACTAATGACTAAGGAGAAACCTGGACCCTGTGGATGAACCAGTTGGGAACCACTGCTTTAAAGGACACCTTGGATCACCTTGGATTTTGGGAGACTGTAATTGTTATTTTTTCAATAGAAAAAATGATTAATTGAATATATAAATGTTAGTTGCAGCCCTAATAAGTTGCTTCTTTTTTGTGTAATGAAATGTGTTGTTGGTAGTTTAATTGGAAAGGACAGTTTGCTCCGTCTCTGGTTCTCTCTCTCCTCTGACACACACACACACACACACACACACAGACCTTAGTCATCATCGAGGTACAAAGCGGTGCTTAATTGTGCGTATCTTTTTTTTTCTATATACAGCACCATGGGTGAAAAGCTATTTCTCTGAGGATTACAGCACAGATTATGTCCTCGCTCACCCTACAGTACACAGTATAGAGTGCTCAAATCTAATGCAGCATTTCCACTGTTTCTATCCTCTGAAAGGGTCTACATCGTCACGTGGAATGTGGGATCAGCTGTCCCGCCAGATGACATCACTTCTCTGTTCGGACCAAATGTTTCAGATGGGAGCGTTGACATGTTTATCATCGGGTAAGCAAGTATTTCCACCAGGCTCAGCAGTGCCAGAGAGACAGCCGCGAGTGCCCACTCAGTCATCTGTGTTCATTTTTGATCCGTCCCCTACTGTTACCCGTCACTGTCCTTTTTATTCATCTTTCATTTTCACTTGTTAATTACTTTTCTCTACTTTCCTGGCAACACACAGACTCCAGGAAGTCAACTCCATGATAAACAAGCGGCTGAAGGATGTTCTTTTCTCAGACCAGTGGAGTGAGCTCTGCATGGACACGCTCAGTCCTTTTGGATATGTTTTGGTCAGTCCAGACTCAAATCTGTTCTCATAAGTCACACTGTAGATTTTTTTACTCCTGTACAATTTGTACCACTATAAAACCACGGTAATATATTATTTTTCATGTCATCTGTTCAGGTGGCGTCCCAGCGTATGCAGGGAGTGCTGCTGCTGGTTTTCTCTAAGTTCTGCCATCTTCCATTCCTCAGAGGTGTGCAGACAGAGAGTACACGCACAGGACTGGGGGGATATTGGGTACGTGCTACGCATTGAAACGTGCTGCTCTGAATTCTGAGATTTATTACTTTGCAACATTTGTGGTGGGTTTGTGTAGGTGGAATTTAGGGTGTGGGGCGGGGTGTCGAAAAGGTGACGCGTGTGTGCTCCCTCCTGCCAGCAGCAGGCACGCGTGCATGCGTGGGTGCATATGTCAGTGTGTGACCTTCCTGTGCGTGTTGATGTCAGCATCACCCTGGTGCAGTCTCCTTCTCTTTGAGGTCAGTGCAGCAGCAGACTGTCTGGCTCTCTGGTTCTGTGACTCTGGCAGAAAAAACATCCTGACTTTGTCCCCGAGCACAGAAATGGTTGATACATGCTGGAGTTTAAAAATCGCTTTATTTAATGAATAACGGGATACATTTATCACCGTGTCCTCTCTCTGTCCTTTTTTCTCACTCTAAGGGGAATAAAGGGGGTGTCAGCGCTAGGATGACAGTGTTTGGCCACCCAGTGTGCTTTCTCAACTGTCACCTGCCAGCTCACATGAGGAACCTGGAGCAGCGGATGGAAGACTTTGAAAGTATCCTGCAACAGCAGCAGTTTGAAGGAGGGACTGCCACTGGTGTGCTGGACCATGAGTGGGTGACATCATTTTTTTAACATCTGTTTATTGGTGTTTTAGTTAACATATATGGAATACTTATATGGAATATTTAAAAAAAAAAACAGCACAGAATTTAAATACATGGACACACAATAGGATGCATACAATAAATACACTGTTTAAATATTAACAAAGGTACGATGTTGTTTAACATGGTGATTATTGACATCTCACAATAGGTGTTACCGAGTTATGTAGCAAAGGGTTAAGAGGATACTTACCACCTAGGCTGTGCATACTCAATGAAGGGTTGCCAAGTTTAATGGAGAATCTCAGTGAAACCTCCCAGAATTTTTCTCAGTTAATCTTAACAATATGACCTCCTGTCTGCGGGTCCTTGTAGGGTTTTATTTGATAATTATGATATCTAAACAACTGCTGTATTTGCTGTAGTTAAGTGGTTTACTCATATGACCTATCCTTCAAAAGCTTAGCTCCTTGCAGTTCGATTGACATGGACCATTTCAAGATACAACCATCACTACAGGTTCAATAAATGCCTTTGTCTGACAGAACAAACTCACCTAGTATGATTAATCATAATCCACAGATCAATAATATTCCAACAAAAACGGTCCTCATGCATTCTCAAAGGTCCAGACGATCTGAATCCGGCAAAACAGTAAATCCAAACATATTATAGATATCCGCAGACTGCTGTTGACTCATTTGAAGGGGTCATATTCCTCTTGTTGTTGTAGGCATTAACATCCACTGGCGTGTAAATATAGCGACTCCTCAATATCAAAATGGTGGCTAAACTCTGACCTTTTGGTTGACACCTCACTTGAGCCAATAGGAGCTTCCATGCTTTACATACATTGTTTTACCCCCTTTTTTAAAAGCACCTGGACAGAACCTTTGAAAAACATGTGAAATGTTTATTTTCTGATATTGTCATCTACTTTAAATTTGGACTAGGTGAGGCTTCGTGCTATGATCCCATTGTGATTCCAAGCTGATACCTCCGAGTGTTAGTCATCTGTAGCATCTTTTTTTTTTTTCGAGAATGTATTCAGGCGAAGACCAAAAAAGCTTTTATTTCAGTGTGTTGAAACTTATATAACTGTGATTCTGACTGTTGGGGAAAAAACTTCAGAGAGTTGCCTTTCAAATGAGACAATGCATGTACATGCACTGAAAACAGAACAAGAACATCTTACAGTTTACGGACTACTGGGTGTGCCTTGGATTGGCGATTTAGGTGAATTTTAGGAATGGTAAGAGGTTTTAAAGGTGTTGCAAAACATCTTTGATCAGTGTAGTGTAAGAATGAGGTTGTGCCTTTTTCCAGTTCAATAGAATTGATGTGTGTGCTAAAAGGGTTGCGAACTTTGCCACAGTGGAAGTGAGTCCCTTTAAGAGCACTATCCTCTCTCAGTACCCCAAATATAGCCAACACTGGCTCAGGTTCTATCATTTGTCTCAGGATATAAGACAAAGTTTCAAAAATTTGATGAGTGTCATTAATTCAGCTAAAGAGAGGTCACCCATATAAAAGATGAACACCAACATTCAGCCATCAAAATTCACAAATAGATGTCAAACATTCATTCAAAAAAAATATTCTGTTTTAGTTTTTATTGGCACCAAAATATTTCAGACCTTGATCTTTTATGTGTCTTGAGTTTCAAGTAACAAACTTTTATGACTGAAGGTGTTACAGCTTTCTCAGGGTATTGCAACAAACATTAAATTAAGTATGATATTTAACAGAGCCTTTATGTCAACATCCTTTCCTTTCTGTAAATTGATATGTCATAATTGTATTTCGTCTGTCCCCAGTGTCGTGTTTTGGTTTGGGGATCTAAATTTCCGCATTGAGGACTATGACATCCATGTGGTGAAATGTGCTATCGACAGCAATAAGCTGCCTCTTCTGTGGGAGCGAGATCAGGTGAGGCATTTTTAACATGTTTGCCCCTTCACAGACACACCTGGATTTTTCTGGAAGGCTTTACAGCACTTGTTTGTGTCTTGATCCCTGACTACAGCCAGCAGAGGGCGCTGTGGCACAAAGTGAATAGATATCAGTCTGTCAGGGTGAATGAGATTCATCCAGGCACATCCAGGTGTAATTTCAAAATGCCATTTGTCTCCCCACACTTTCAGACTCTTTATCATTTTTTTTTAACCACAAAAATTATACTTAATATGCTGCTGCTCAACCAGCTGTCAGATCCTGGCTGAGAGTTGAATTTGGCTGCAGATTTTGCTCTGATATACTCCAAAAAAATGCCTCAGAGGAGTTTCTGTAGTTCCTACATGTATATAGAAATGCAGGAAATAGAATTCAAATCACAGATTTTTTTTCCATACCCCAGGCACCCTGTTTTATTGTGCCACACCCACCTCTCAAACCAAAGTTATGCCTTTGTCCAGGCATGTGACCTGCTCTGCTTTTCCATCATTTGTCTGATCTGCAGCTCAACATGGCTAAAAACACAGAGTCCATCCTGGAAGGCTTCATCGAGGGACCACTCAAATTCCCACCCACTTATAAGTTTGACGTGGGCACTCATACGTACGACACCAGGTTAGTTATTATGTCATAACGGCTGTTAAAGTGTTTCTGCCTGCTTTGACAGTCTGTCCCATTTTACATATTTTCTGTCAGTGCAAAAAAGAGGAAACCTGCCTGGACAGATCGCATCCTCTGGCGCCATCGTCGCACCGGCTCCCCAGTTCCAACCCACAATGCAGCACTGCAGCGGGGTCTGACCTCGTGGCTGGGTGGGGCAACTAAAGTGCAACAGCATGTGTACCGAAGTCACATGGGCTTCACCATCAGCGACCACAAGCCTGTGTCTGCCGTGTTTTCACTGCATGTGAGACAGTAATTCCTCAAATACACTCTCACCACATTCATTAATAACATCACTCTTTGTTTCGCTTGCTTTTCTTTTACTTACCTGTCTTGTGCTGTTTTTTTTTTTTTTAATAGTTCCCATTCAGGGTGGATATGCCCCTGGTGGAGCTGCAGGTGAACAAGGAGTGGTGTAAAGTCTCAGATGCTACAGTAAGATTCACTGTTGCATCGACTTATCAGCGCAGCTCGTGGGACTGGGTAGCAATATACAAGGTAACTCTCAGATTGTTTTGCTCAGAAGCTCAGGATAGATTCTCACAATTTGATGCCCAGTCTCAGGATTTGAAATTATCCATTTGTTGCTTCTGCACAGGTTGGATTCAGACATCACAAAGATTACCAGGCATACATATGGGCCAAGGGAGAGCACGCAACACAGGTGTGTCACACAATCAAATTCACACTTTATTTGGTGCGACAGCTGAATTCACAGTTAATTTTTTTCTGTTCCTGTCTTTACCAGGTGACATTTGCTGAGGAGGATTTGCCGAGAGATGACTGTGATTACATCCTGGGTTTCTACAGTAATAACATGAACAGCATTGTCGGCTTGTCGACACCAATTCAGGTAACAAAAGTCAGAGGTCAAAAAGAAAGCCATCTCACTGCCTCTTATGATGCATTCATGAATGGATATGCACATACATACTGCCGTACATATGTGGACTCCCAAGCATTAACGCCATACTCCCACAAGACCAGGCTGCAGGGTCAAGAGCAATAATGAAGTCAGCCACTGATGTTGGGCATTAGGACGACTCACAATCTGCCTTCCGTGTCATCCCAAAGGTGTTTGATGGGCCTGAGTTCAGAGCTCAGTGCAGTCATCTGACTCCATTCAAATGCACAAACTTATTTGGCTGGATAACTACAACCCAACCACAGTGTTCCACATCACCCAAAGTGGACTCTAGTAAAACCACACCCCATTCTTTTAACAAGCATGGCCGGCCTTGAGGCAAGGAGAAAGCACGAGGCACGAACTCACCTATTAATCATATTGTTAAAGTACATAATTTGTTATGCAAGATGAGATGTTATATAACTTATATGTCAAAATATCATGTTCAAGATTTATAGCTATACATTGGAATGGACAGGGGATCTGAGCGTCACTTAAAAATGAACAGGAAAATATGATTTCTAATAATACAATCATCTTCTAACGCATCCTATTGCTTATGTACACAGAAAATTTGCCTCAGAAGGGTTTGAACACACTGTTTTGTGCAGGTACTTCAGAAATTGAGGATATTTTGAGTAGTGATGACAAATATACAAAATATATATGCAGTATTGTTTTTTAAAGCATCACTTTATTCATTGCAATGAGTTCATTATTCATGAAAAATAAATGTACTTGTGTTTTTTGTTGAAAAATAGGGTCTGTCAATGTCCATACAAAGTTCAAAAGTTAAAACAGTGTGACAATGCAGTGCAAGTATGTGGATTCTAAGCATTACAGTAGTCATACCTGACTGTTGAATAACAGCCTCCACCCCTCAGGCAAAGTTTTTCGACAAGATTTTTAGACCAGGCTGCAGAGACACAAGCAGTTGTGGAGTCGACCACTGATGTTGGGCAATAGGCTGCATTCCAGTTCATCCCAGAGGTGCTGGATGTGCGGGCCAGAGAAGTTCTTCTGCACCAAACTGGGAATTCCAGTGTGCCCAGATGTGACAAGTTAAAACAGAGAAGGAAAGTACATCTACTCAGATACCGTCCTTAAATACAATTCTGAGATATCTGTGCTTAGAGGTGGAATAATAAGTCAATTAATCAATTAGTCAGTCATTATAAAGGCTACAATAAAATGATTCAAGCTTCTAAATGACAAAAAAGTTTGGATTTATTTGTCATATATGATAGTAAACTGATATCTTAATGAATAATAACTGAATGTTTGAGTTTTGGACCTTTGGTCGGACAAAATAAGCATGTGAGTTAGTCAGTTTAGCGTACGTTGGGCTGGAAACTGTTCTCTGACAATAAACAATTAAAAAACAATTAATAAAATAACATCCAGATAATTTAATGAAAATTATCATTAATTGCAACAATTCCTGCTTTTTTCTGCTCCCTTATCCTCCTGAGACCCTGTGTCCTCATACGTGGACATTACATTTTGGGTTTACTGGAGCTTACACTTCGTTCTGCTTAGCTTAGACCTCTTGTCCTTGTTCGTGGACACCTTTTTTGTGCAGTCTAGTGGCAGTAAGAGCACAATACACTAATCCATGTAAAAACAAGATGGCAGCCATCTCCGCCAAGTCAGTCTGCAGCTTACGGCAACACAAACGTGGACAAGGGACAAAACCTGATCACATTTTGATGGTTGAAAATATATATTTACTAGTCCATACCCATTGAGTGCACAGTTGCCCATGTACAGTTTCACATGGTGTGTGTTTGGGATACAGGTCATAGGAAATTGCAGATTAAATAGTCAGTTGAAGGGGCGTCGGTGGCTTAGTGGTAGAGCAGGCGCCCCATGTACAAGGCTGTTGCCACAGCAGCCCGGGTTCGAGTCCAGCCTGTGGCCCTTTGCTGCATGTCGCTCACTCTCTCTCTCTCCCCCCTTCACACTTCACTGTCCTGTCAATTAAAGGCAAAAAATGCCCTTAAAAATATCTTTTAAAAAAATAGTCAGTTGAACCCTTTAAGAAGAGCAATGTATTCAGACAGAGTTTTTGTGAATTTGATAGTGTGATTGCTCGGCTACAGCTGATGTGCGTTTGAGGACGCACGTGCGCAGTAAATTATGGGGTGAATGCATACAATTCAATTAAAAGCGACTTTGTAAAATATTATACTAATAGTGTAATTTTTGGGAAAAGTAGCTTTGTCACCTTCTACCTATGCCAGTCCTCAATGCCTATGTGCAGTTTCACATAGATTGACGACGTCAATGAGTAGAAAAACGTGGGACAGACAGAATGACTGACTGACTGACAGTTTCCGTGATTATGTACAGCATACCATGCCATGACTTAGTCATAGCTACCAAAAATTTGAAAAAAACCCAAAAAAACCCAAAACATTGGGCCACAGGGGGAGCCACAGCGATCGGTCACATTTTAGCCATTTTCAAGCATTTTTCTGTTGTTATAGCGCCACCCAGTTGCCAATTAGAGTTAAATTTCTCCAGTCACGTTGAGGCGTCCTGTTCTACATATCTACCAAGTTTAGTAAAAATCAATATGGTTAGGCCTAGATAAGAAATTAGCTCTCTAGCGCCCCCATTTTGTTTGATGGGGTCAATACTGTAGGGGTCCCCTCAGATTATGTGTGGTCATATGCCTACAAAGTTGTATGGTGATCGGTGAAACCCTTGAGATGTTATACACCTTTATGTGATGAGCCACACCCTCCACAATATTCATTGCCTTATAGAAGCTCAGTTTTAGTAAGTTTTCCAACTTTTGCCAAGAGGGAACTTTAGATATTGGTCCCGAGATTATGTTCACCGAGTTTCATGTAGATCAGTCAAACTTCCTAGGAAAAGATCGATTTTAAGTGATTTTCAAAAAATTCAAAATGGCGGAAAATCTATATAACCAGAAGTTATGGGTTCTTGAGGCAGATTTGTTCCTCATGAGGAGAGGCATCTCTGTGCAAAGTTTCATGTCTCTACGACATACCGGCCATGAGATATGCCCATTCAAAGTTTGCAATTTCAATTGGTTGCTATAGCGCCCCCCTTTGGCCAATTGATGTAATATTGCGTCATTCGCATCCTCCCATGACCCTCTACCACTGTGCCAAATTTCACATGGATTGACCAAGTCAGTGAGGAGAAAAACGTGCAACAGAGACACAGACCAACACACAGACAGAGTTTTCTTCATTATATAGTAAGATAGTAAGATTAAGTGGAGATTTATTTTCGTGAGGACGCATCAAGTAGATTGTCTTGTTTTTCTCTGTTCATCATTTTGCAGCTTTTTACATATTTTATTTTGCTCCTCACTTACATTCGGGAACTATTTAATATCGCGCACCTTACGTGTAGGTGATAAGAGTTACAATGAAGTTTGTGGTATATAAGATGTGAGGTGCCACTCCTGGTGTTATCCTGCGTTCTTTTTGGGAGAGTTAAGTGGATCAAGTCACTCCCAGAAGCTGTCCCGACAGCCCTTTGATAGATTATTCAGTAACTAGCAAGTTTATAGATAAGACAGGAGGAAGAAACCTGCCTTACGTAATGATTTATAATGTTTGTTGTTTGATATGGCAACACATTTTACCAATTTTAGCAACAGTAACAAGCTAACACACTGTTAATTAGTGCTTGGAAGTACTTGTTTGAAGACATTAGGAATTTATTATCAGCTCGTTTTAGGACATTGAGACTTTATCATTGTTGACAATGTTTAGTTTTTTATGTTCATTATTATCAGGTCCTACTGATCCCAAATAGCTAGGAGAAATAAAAAATGTGAACCAAACAGAGAGGTGTGCCCACATATGTTTGGTCAATTCCTTTTTGGCGACCTTGTTCATGACCTTATCCTCTCTTGATTCCTCCATCCTTACAGATCAAGATTCCAGTCCACAGTCCCACCGCACATCGCTCTGACGGCTCAGACATCAGCTCAGAAGACGACAGCACTCTGGTTCTGCTGGCTCCAAACTCCCGCAGCCCGAGCCCTAAAACCGGCAAACACCACCATCGCCACCGTCGCAGCCGCAGCCCCGCTGTCCCTGCTCTTACCTCCAACCCCCTTCCCTCCCTGCAGGGCCTCAGCCTCTGTCCTCGCTCCAAAGAAGGCCAGACTCGCAGCCGCTCTCCCTGCTCCAAGAAGGAGCGACTGGTCTCCCCCGACACTGTGACATCCCCCGTCATCAGCCCGCTCAGTCCCCGCAGCCCTGTGTCTCCAGGCAGCGGGGTGACTGCACCGGAGGCCCTGGTCGCTGCCATCTTAGGTGAACACAGACCAGCTCAGGTTAGCCCCACAGGGCTCAAACAGATAGGGAAGACAGGGCAAACAGACACTGCGTAGAATATAGACATCAATAGTTACAAGGAGGTGCAGTACGAGGAGAACGACGGCAATATCCATGCATTCAGCATCTGATCTGATCCCACAACGTCACTGTGCTCGTAGAAGCAGCACATGTGATGACTCCTAATGTAGTTTGCAAACATTCCACATTGTAGCCCTGCAGCTCTCTGTCTCAGACTCTACCATCATCTCATACACTGTGTGTATCTTGGAGTCAAATGCGTCCAGACTCTTGACAACAAGTCAATCAATTACAAAATCAAGTGCTTTTATAGACTCATAAGCTATATCATACATAAACATATTGAATGTGAAACCAAAGTTGGAGTAAACATGTGACGGATGTGACCAGTTATTACTGACAGAAATATGGATCCAACAGTCTGGTATCAAAACAAGGACCCTGGACCAGAAGTATTGATGGTATCATAGTTCATAATAGAGAGAGTGAGCGTGTGTGTGTGTGTCTGTGTGTCTGTGTGTTTGTGTGGGGGGGGGGGGTTGTGTAGGCCTACGTGTTAAAACTTAAATGTGTGAAACATTTGGACCAGATGACAACTTTTAACTCTATAGTTCTTGGTCTGTATTCATGAAATTATTCAGCAGCAGAGGTAGAGCATTTACAACAGCAGTCAGTCTGAACTGTACGTGTGAACGTGTGACTTTAATCTTAGATCAATGTTACATTTCTTAGCAGCTTTGTGAATACAGCCCCTGTTCTATAGAGGTCAGTGAGCGTGTGTCAAGGCTAACGTGTTTGTTTTTGCTTCAAGGAAAACAGTGTCGTGTACCTGTGTGAGTGTGCAAATAAAAGAGGAACAAACAAAGTTAACGGTAAAAATGCTGTTTATTGGGCAAACACAATCGCGCTGCTAAGAAGTGTATACATAGACTCAATTCACTTAATGACACATAATCAGTCTGTGAGGCTGGGCAGCGACAGCTCGTCCAGCAGGATGTCACTGATATGCTGATGTCACTTCACACACACAGATGGCGTGAAAAAATCTGACATTTTTCAAATAGAAACAACCAAACAGAATTGAAACATCCGTACAATTAGTTAAGGCAAAGAAGATCTTGAGGTTTTTCAGAGGCGTGTGCGCAGCTTATGGTTTGCCCTGATGTTTGTAATCAAGATAATCAGTCTTTGGATTAGTAAGCAGGTCTAAAACCAAATATAGACACCAGGGAGGAGAGGCAAAACAAGCCGCACACACACAGAGGAATCATCCCCTGAATAATATCAGTTGAGCAGCTATAAATAAGGCATATGATCCCAACTGCATAGCTGGCTGCATACGGGGCCAACCCTCAATCATCATTACAGATCCAATGAAGCAACTGCCACTGACCGTTTTTTCCCTCTCCACATATTGAGCGAACAATCAAACTGTTTAATTCATATAACGTTGAAGTGAATGAGTGATTATATTCCCTGATGGGATTTTTAGATGAAGGGTTCAAATAAGGACAAGGCCATTCTAAGTCAGTGGCTCCCAAGCCGGGGGTTAGGAACTGAGAAAAATCTGAGGAGCCTCCAGATGATGACAGGGATGTGTAAAAAAAACTTTTACATACAAGTGTCTATCTTTCTGCTATTTTCCTATGAAATATCGGATACCCGCACCTCTTTGGTAATCTAAAAATCCTTAAAATACTTGATATTTTTACCTTTCAGGCCTTTTAAATCCTTGAAATAAGTAAAACACTAGATACATTCACTTCTTCAAGTGTCAAAAATCCCTAAAATCCTAAACAAAGTGAAACACTCAATACATTCAGCGTTTTAAACCTATTAAAATTATTAAAATATGCAAAATACGTCATAGTCTCACCTCTTAAAATCCTTACAATAAGTCAAATGATTGATACTTTCTGCTCTTCATTTTGTTGCATTTGCATATCTGCACTCTGACTCTATTTCTGGTCTATACCATTTGGATTTTTATTTCATGTTATCTTTTTTTTTTATTTCATTTAATTCTGTCTTAATTGTAATTCTGTGTCTGCTGGTTGTTTTTGCAAGTCACTCTAATTCTTGTCTTATCTGATGTTAAATTGTTGCTGTGTTTGCCTCACCCTCCGGCGCCTACCAGTCCTCAAACAAGAGGAACAGGCTATGCTTCCATCTCTTTATTCCTCTAAAAATCCCCAAATAAGTGAAATTCTCAATACGTACGTTTTTGCAGGCCTTTAGAAATACCTTAAGTAAGTTAAATGCTCAATACTGTCACCTCTTAAGGCCTTTTAAAATCATTAAAAATACTTTCTCCTCTTCCTTTTGTTGCGTTTGGGGCAATTTACAACTTGTTGCTGTACTCTAACTCTATTTCTGGTCTATTCTTTTTGTGATATTTCATTTTATCTATTTTTAAATCCATTTTTTATATTTTAATTGTTTTGTTTTCTCTTTTTATCACCTGTTGATTTTGGGTGTCATTCTAATGCTTGTTGTTGCCTATGCAAAGAACTTTAACCTGTTTGAAATGTGCTGTATAAACAAAGCTGCTTTGCCCTCTGGCCTCTACAAATCCTCAAACAAGCGGAATATTTGATACTTTCACCTCTTCGAGCCTCTAAAGATTCTTTAATGATGTGAAACCCTTTATGCATCAGCTGTTTAAAGACTCTAAATGTCCTTAAATTGAGACAAATCTGAGACTGGAATATTTCAGCCAGTGGTGCAGTGGTAGTTTACGAGGTGGGTGTACGGCTAGATAGACTGGTTAGTTAGGTTACTGAAGGGGATATACTGTACTATATATTCCAATGGCTTTTTGGCCGATAAATGGCCAGAAAAAGAGCTGGCTATACCTTGTATACCTGCGTGTACCCTCCACTACACCACTGATTTCAGCCCTCTAAAGCCATAATCTGTGATAATGCCTTAGAAACATAATCAGCTTTAATGGCCAAGTTTGTGATCACATACAAGGAATTTGACTCTATGTTAATGATGTGCATACAAAGAAACAGACATACAGCTAAAACAAGCACAACATGGCTGAACAAAGCAAATATAATTGAATATGACGCTAGTGTGGATAACTTATTATTTGGCAAATGTCTGTTAACTGGGGCGGCAGTAACTCAGCACATAGGGACCTGGGTTGAGAACCAGAGGGTCACCAGGTCGAGCCCCATCAAGACCAAATATGGAGCATGGACTGGCAGCTTGAGAGGTGCCAGCTTACCACCGAAGTGCCCCCAGGCAATGCACCCCATCCAAGGCATCTGACATCTCTCCATTTAATGCATGTACAGGTCCTGTTTGTGCATGTGTGTGTATTTCAGGCCTGTGTGTGTATGTATATGACAACAGAGTGAAAAGTTGAATTTCCCCTTTGGGATTAATAAAGTATATAAAATTAAATTAAATAAAAAACACAGTTTGTATGCTGCTAAATGACCCTGTCGCTTGACTAACCTTAGTGCTACTGTTGTCTCGCTGCTCATATTTGCCTTTGCTTGTGTCTGTTTCCGTGAAGCTGAAATGTAATGTAATATAAGATGTACAGTACTGTCTGTTTTTGCTTTGCTGAACTGTAATTGAGTCTGCCCATGTCTGTGTTCAGCTTATGTCTGTCTTTGTTTTGTTCTTATCAAAACTGATATGCTTTGCCTCATGGTTATTATTCTTGAAGTTGTTTTTGCTTTTAGGCTGCCAAACTCCCACCTTGCCAGGGACGACAGATGAAAACCAGCCTTCTGGGTGATTCTGGAATATTAACAGTCATGTTTTTAATACCCTGAGAAAAATACAATAACTATAAAATGTACAGATATAAATATGCATAAAAAGGTATATCACAGTGGAGTGTTTAAAGCAGTAGGAGAGTAATGGAGATGGTGCTGGAGTAAACATGGGATAATTGCTGCTGCATATAGCCTACATTAAGTAGGTATTACGTCATTATAAAGGCCACGAGCCAAACAGACTGATAACCACTGTCCGGGTAAACACAATACTGTATGTAGCAGCTGTTGGGGTGGTAGCCTGGAGTTACTCATGTAGTAGTTAGCCCAGGGACTGTTGTTTGCTAATTAGCTCACGCCCATTTGTACCACGTGGTCTGTGCCCAACAACAACATTGGCTACGGAGAAATCACTTGAAGGGTCTGAGGAAGTTGTTCAGTCAGATAAATACAGCCGTCTGGACCACGCTACACTACACCCGGTGAGCTGAGTCTTCAAACAGCGTGGTCACCCTTTGCGTGTGTGAGCAGGAGATACAGATAACAGCTGTGGAAACACCCACCCGGCTCCTTCTAACTACAGTATCTGAGCAGCTAGCTTGTTAGCTAACAGTGTGTTTATTGGCTCAAAATGAACGGCCACCAGAACGGTTTCCATAACAACTGCGATGAAAACGGCTTCCTCTTCACTTCTGAATCTGTCGGAGAGGGACACCCCGGTAAGTTTCTCATTTATATCTCTGCTAACATGACAGTTAGCCTGATAGCATAGCCTCTCACACAAGGTCAGGTTACTATGTTACTGTTAGCGTGTTGTTGTATGTCAGCTGTCCACTAAGTACCCCGGTCATCCTCTCTGTAACGTTAACTAAGTTACCCATGTCACACTTATTTTTTTAAAAGTGGGACCTCGTGGTGTTAAAGTGGCTTAGATACATGTAACCCAGACAAACCACAAAATGAAGAGAACAAAAGACTGTTAAGGGGGTTACGTTAATTTAAGTTAACTTAGAGCGCCCCGGCTACATGCTAACAACACGGCGGCTAGATGTTAAGCTAACATGTCAGTTGGGACTGTTGGTGCCCGTCACTCACATGAAGCTCCACGCTGCCTTCTTACATTAAGGTACAACATGAGCTGGGGTGTTTTTGTCGGCAAAAGCTAACACCACAAAACCACAAACACAGCTAAAGCTCCTTGTGTTAAGTTTTCACTTTTAATCAGATAGTATAGCTAGTTAGCATACGTTGTTGCATCATTTCAGTATCACATTACTGGATGTGACATGTGCTCTGTAACTGTTCGCTGGAAGTAGCTATACTTTCCTATAAATTATTGCGTCACAGATTTTAAGCTTAAAAACTGCACTTCAACAGAGAAAGTACCAATCAGCTGTAATATTCACTTAATTGCCCGGTTATTAGCTGCACCTTCCCAAAAATGAATGAGAGTCAAATGAATGAGATCTGATAGGACAACAACCCCTCCACATATCCTAATTTCACACAATGTTCATTTTGTGTTGCAGCTGTTTTTAGAGAGACCACATTCCACTTTAAAGTCGTTTTTGAGCCTGTAGAAAATGGTGCTATGCTGTTAATGTCAGCAAGGGTAGAGGAGATGTTACACTGCACCATTCAGCCTCCAAAATGTCTAGAAACACCTCTCAAAAATAAAATAAAAAACAACTCTTCTGATGGTAGGATTTTTTTTCACAGCTGGTTTAATTCCCTAATTAATTCCTACCTAATAAACTGCCAACCGCGCATGCATCTGCAACATACAACATTTTTAATTGCAGAATTTCTCAGCAGCTTATCGCACAATACGGTGCAGTTTTCAATCTTCCATCGGGGCAGTGGGGGCAGCTTCATTGTAACAGATAATAGGCTTACCGGTAGTCCTAAATATAGGTACTGCAGGGGCTGCTGCTCAACTGTGGGTGTAACGCGGCCACATACACACTTTATTGTTTCAGAGAACGCAACGCAATGA
Organism: Epinephelus moara; assembly: GCF_006386435.1. Lineage (NCBI taxonomy): Eukaryota > Metazoa > Chordata > Actinopteri > Perciformes > Serranidae > Epinephelus > Epinephelus moara. Next base: position 19,487,173 of record NC_065514.1, on the reverse strand, counting down.
TGTGCCTCAGAGTGCCCCTTTGCATTTGCATTTGGGATATGTCTGAACAGCTTCAGTCGTCCTTGACATGCTGTCACACCGATCCAGAATTGTGGGTGAGGGGAATTTTTACTGCACAGTTCAGGTAGAGAAAGCCTCAGGGTGAAGGAGGTTGAGCTACTTAACATTGTAAACTCTTGACCCAAGAGAAAAGGTCAGAAGTTATTGTCAATATACAGTGAGGTTGAAATCATTGCTCTTGGTTCACTCATGTCAAAAAGTGTATTTAGACCATCTTCCTTCTAATGCTAAACCCTAAGGGATCACTAGTGTAAATAATCGCATCTAGTAGTAATTCATTTATAAAACCCTTTTGCCTGTGACGTATTTGTTTGTCCCTAAATTTTAACTCGACACTTTCTTCGTGACAGCTGTATCTAGACTATTAAACCAATTCGGAAACATAGCTGAATCATGAAACAGTTGCAAGTATAGTACCACATCTTAAACACCTGTGATTAAAACCCGTTAAGTTAGCTCTGCGGATCTGATCTGGACGCCATTGCTGCTGGAGTGAAACCAGTCTAACACTATTATGTTTTCATCTGTCTTGCGTGGTAACAGAACCTCCAGATAAACAAGCAGGATTTATTTGATGAAATTTGTCATTTTTAAGAATTATTTAATCTCTCCTTGCACCAGTTTACAATGTTTGTATTTTTAGTGGTGTGAAATTTAGCTTGGTAGATAATCCATTTGCTATATTTCAGTATGTAACGTACGAAGTGTTTTTATTTGTGTTGACAAATGTTTTAAAAAATATTTCTGTGTTATTTTACAGATAAGATTTGCGACCAGATCAGTGATGCTGTGTTGGATGCTCATCTCTCACAAGACCCTGATGCCAAAGTAGCATGTGGTAAGTCAAGAAAGCAAAGCAGGCCGACCCTAAAGGCTGACATTTACTGCACATTCATTGTTGAAACCTGCATGTGCAAGCTAAAGCATTTCCCAAAACAAAGGTGTGGTCCATGCAGTCATGGTACTTGTTGCATCTTTTAGTTGCACTATTGAGATTTTGTTTCTCGTGTATGCTATAGTTTTCTTTGAGGTAAAGCCCCAGAGAGATGTAGGTGATGAAAGCTTGAAAATTTTCCAATGGGTTTTATTTCAACCGTAGACTTAGGGCAGCTTTCCTGTGGCTATGACAACCTTCACCTCCTTGTTTCTAAAGATCTATTACACTTAGTCTTACTCTCATCCCTCACACTGCATTTCATTGTGTCCACAGAGACTGCTGCTAAGACGGGGATGATCCTGCTGGCGGGGGAGATCACCTCCAGGGCCAACGTTGACTACCAGAAGATTGTCAGGGAGGCAATCAAACACATAGGCTATGATGACTCCTCCAAAGGTACAGTGCCTAAAGTTGGGACAATTAAGATTCACAACAGGATTGCATCAGTACTATAGAAGTAGCAGTGGTAGCCGTATTGTCAGAATATCAAATGAGAAGTATACCATATTGTTGACTCAAATTATCCCACATTGCACTATGAGAGGTAGTGAGCAATATTTAGCAACCAAGGGCTAACTATCAGTATGCACTGTGAAGACTGAAAAGAGGTAAATGTAGTAGCCTTTGGGGTGTGAGTGACCTGAGTAATGTCTGAACATGTTTTTTGAGTGAGTAAGTGAATGATTTCCAACACAGTCAAAGTAGCCGGTGGCCTCAAACCAGTAAGGTTACTGGAGGCACTCAAAGTTACGTAACCAATGTACTGCGTTATTTGGGAGATGCCTCCAGCTTTTTAACTACAGTCGAGCGGATGGTTTCCATTCCACCTGACATTACACTATTGTGAAGGAGAAGAATCTGCACAGATCTGCTCCATACGTGTTGACATGCAATGTGACAAATGAAGTTCACATGTAAAACCGCGAGAGAGTTTTATAATTGAAGTGCATATTTGCTGGAGGCTTGGTGAAGATTGATATGCACAGTGAAACAGTTTACTGAGGTTCAGTCGTCGTGTTTCACAGGCTTTGACTACAAGACCTGCAATGTGCTGGTGGCCTTGGAACAGCAGTCCCCCGACATTGCTCAGGGTGTCCACCTGGATCGCAAAGAAGAAGACGTTGGAGCCGGTGACCAGGTTGGAGGCTTTATACATTTATGTTTGTGGCTAACTGTAGCAGTAAATGTGGTGGTTGTGATGTTATTTTGACCTCCCATCTGATCTGCGCCTCTCACAGGGTCTGATGTTTGGATATGCCACTGATGAGACTGAAGAGTGCATGCCCCTCACTATTGTCCTGGCTCACAAGCTCAACGCCAAGATGGCTGAATTGCGCCGTAATGGAACTCTGCCATGGCTCCGACCTGATTCCAAAACTCAGGTATGGCAAGAAAGCAGTTCCTCCACTTCTCCTTAGTCCATCTGCATTGCTTAGAAAATAAAACACAAAACACTGTATTTTTTATAACTCCTATAATATTTGATTTCTATGTGCTTTCTTTCCAAATATACATTTTCAAAGACGGGGTGCAGAGATATACATCTGAGTTGCATAAATAATTTTGTCGGCTTATATTTTTTAAGCTCATTGTGCAGTCTATAAGATGTCAAGAAATGGTAAATACCAATTTGCTCTCGGAGCCCAGAGCAATGTCTAGAAAATGTCTTGTTTTATCTGACTTGAAGTCCCAAAACCAAAGCTGTTCAGTGTACAAAGGCAGAAACAGAGGCTAAAACAGATGTGATGATGACCTCACATCAAATACGATACAGCTCTTAGGCTTTGGGGCATTTTAGAATCCCTTTGGGAAAAAACACACATAATTTACAATTGCATATTTACATTACTTAAGGCAAATGTTTGTTTCTACAAGCTGTTTTACATGTATTTGTTAAAACCTGGAAGGCTCTTTCCCCAAACAAATGTAAGCAGCAGTGGACCGTTACATCCTATTTACCTTTTTTAAATATTTATTTTTCATTGTTCAATGTTTTCTTTTTTCCAGGTGACTGTTCAGTACAGACAGGATAGAGGCGCCACCGTGCCACTGCGTGTCCACACCATTGTGATCTCTGTGCAGCACGACGAGCATATAACTTTGGAGGAGATGCGCAAATGTCTGAAGGAGCAGGTGGTGAAAGCGGTGGTTCCCAGTGGCTACCTGGATGATGAAACCGTATACCACCTGCAGCCCAGTGGCCGCTTTGTCATTGGAGGACCACAGGTGAGATAAAAACGTCTTTTAAACTGTTTACCTCATTGATTCTCCTGCACAGTCACATCAACACACCTGAAATTAACAGACACATTAAAGGAATCTGGATTTCTTGTCACTACATTATGGTCCATCCATCCCCATGTACCATAATGTATTACTGAAATAGCTGTTCTTGCATGCTTCACTCACAGTAAACAAAGTGTTACATGTACACAAAACTCGAAGTCCCGTGTTTCTTCTCGCAGGGTGATGCTGGTCTGACTGGCCGTAAGATCATTGTTGATACCTATGGTGGTTGGGGTGCCCATGGAGGCGGAGCCTTTTCTGGGAAGGACTACACAAAGGTGGATCGCTCTGCTGCCTATGCAGCCCGCTGGGTGGCCAAATCTCTGGTGAAAGCGGGGCTCTGCAGGCGTGTGTTGGTCCAGGTGAGTGTAAAATATATCACAGTGTGGGGTGTCGGTAGCGTAGTGGATAGTGCCGGCGCCCCATGTACAGAGGCATTGCCTCACTGCAGTGGCTGCGGGTTAGAATCCGGCTCACGGCCCTTTGCTTCATGTCAGCCCCCACTCTCTCTCTGTCTCCCCCTTTCACTAACTGTCCTGTCATTAAAGGCAAAAAGCCCACAAACAATAATTAAAAAAATATATATATATATCACAGTGCTAAAGTGAAACCTTGCCCCGAAACTATATATAATACAGCGTCATAGACTCAACCACCTGTAGGCTTAAAGATGGCTGTTAAAAGTTGGTAGTTTTTGGGGCGTCGGTGGCTTAGTGGTAGAGCAGGCACCCCATGTACAAGGCTGTTGCCGCAGCGGCTCGGGTTCGACTCCAGCCTGTGGCTCTTTGCTGCATGTCACTCCCTCTCTCTCTCCCCCTTTCACGCTTGTCCGTCCTATCGATGAAAGGCTTAAAAATGCCCAAAAAAAATATCTTTAAAAAAAAAAAAAGTTGGTAGTTTCCCACTTGCAGAGAGCAGAGACCACAGTCGGCTTGAATTATTCACTCAAACACCGTTGTGTTGTCTGTCACATTCTGCTAGAGTGATTTGTAAAGTTTTTGTGGATGTTTTGATGCCCTTTTCCTGCTCTGAAATCAGTTCTTCTTCACTGCTCTAAAACAGCAGTTGCCACAGGCTGCAACTATTTGTGTAGAGTACTGTTTCAGAGCAGTGGAGAAGAATAAATGTCCAGAAATACTGCAGTTTCAGTACATAGACTCGCGTACCCATCGATACCCGGTATTGAGGTTTAGGAATGGCAGCACTTGCAGATATTTTTTTTCACAGTCCTTTTCAATGAGTTTATGTTCATACTCAATTTCAGATGGAAATTAAAATAATGAGGAAAAAAACTCAGTGCAGAATATGCTGAGTGCTCTCTGTTTTTTTTTAAATTGTCCCTTTTTTCTCTGCAAAACTCTTAATGTAATCTTTGAAAACTGTTTTAGGTATCCTATGCTATTGGAATTGCCCATCCACTCTCCATCTCCATCTTCACCTACGGGACCTCCCAGAAGAGCGAGAGGGAGCTGCTGGAAATTGTGAAGAAGAACTTTGACCTCCGTCCAGGAGTTATCGTGAGGTATGTCGTGGTGTTTAATTTCAGATTACAGCCAACAAACATGCAGTTAACACCCCCGCTATGAGGTTTTTATAAATCATTGTTTTATCTCTGTCTTAGGGATCTTGACCTGAAGAGGCCCATCTACCAGCGCACAGCAGCCTATGGTCACTTCGGTCGTGACATCTTCCCATGGGAGGTTCCCAAGCCAATGAAGTTCTGAACCCCCTCCAACTCCCCTCTTATCTCCAGGCGGGCCTTAGGTGTACTACAGATGAACCTTTGTGTCTGTCTACCTTTCTCCTATTCCTCCTCCTCCTCCTCCTCCTCCTCCTCCTCCTCCTCCCTCTACTTCCTCCTCACACACACAGCCACATCACCACAGCCTCTACTTCATGAAAAGATGCCCACTCTCCACAATATTGCACACATCTCTGTGAGATTATGATAGTATTTCAGTTGCAGATATTAAGTTGAACAAACGTGTTGGATAAATTGTGCGTACAAATTTGAGCAGAGCTGCCAGCTTTTATTCATCTTCTGGCAGCTCACCTCATTTTTTTGTATGATTAATGGTCATCTAGTTTTCTGACACTGCTCATCAGGAGTGATTAATTTAATCTGTGCAGTATATATTTAAACCATATTTATAGCAGATTTCCAAAAAGACCATATGGGTATTTACCATTGCTGATGATGTTTTGTGAGATGATTCTGGTATTCATCAGATTTTAAACTCAGAATCTCACTGCAGTTTAGTTGACATGAACAGTGGTTGGCATCCTCTGTTGCCTTGTCTTTAATGGCAACATGTCATTTCCCATTTTACCCAACTCTGTTGGGTTAATGGCAGTTGAGAATTGCAAAACCATCAGCTGTGTTCCCCTCACACCCAATGTTCTTGACATTTTGTTGGCACATATAGGGTCAAATACTTGTCCAGTGAACTAAAATCTGCTCCTTTTCTTATTTGTGCTGTCCCTTCAGACCACTTATTTTCTGACGTTTTACAGAGAAGTCAGAAGCTGCTAATGACCTAGTGGTTATGTTGGGCTGCACCATGACATCACTCCATTTTTTTGTATTTATTTTGTTAGTTTATATGTCATGTGAATGTTACAAATGATGTTCAATGTGTCAACTGACCAAGATAAAGGCACGTTTAAGTACTCATCCCTCCTGGGACTGACTCTGGGTGTAGCTACAGAGAAACCCAGCACAGTCACCTCTGGGCAGGGACTGCCTTCATCCCATGGCAACAACCTACTTGAAATAATTTATACAACTACACTATTGTGGGACCTAACAGTTTGACCAGCAAGGAAAGACAGTTTAGCAATGTGTGCCACAAGTTGTTTTTTTTTATTTATTTATCTAAAGACAGTTTTCCACTCAGTCACACATGTTTAGGGTACTGACACCTTCAGTCTCACATACGCACAATATGAAAGGTTGAATGGCACGGAAGAAACAAAAGAGCAGAGCCACACACAGACCAAGACATAAGAGGCAGCACACAGTCGCCGTAGCGAATGTAAGACATGGTGATACTGCTCTTGTCTTCTCGGCAGAGTTAGTTTAGTACACGAGGACGTGGGATCAGAATATGATACGGTTACATTTGTGGATTTTCAATCATCCACTGGAGTTGCACAGCATGTTGGTTCTTGAGTTACCAAAATTGGAAAGGCTTCTATTTCTAATGTTGTATGTACAGTAGTCCCAAAATGCTTGCTGAGCTTGCAGCTGAAGCTTTTGTTTTTAATTTATTTATGTGTTTTTAAAAAAAAAACAATCTTGACACCATACCCTATGGGTCGTGGATGGCACAAGTCCAAATTTTCCTGATTAGTACACTTGAAACGATCTTGGTTAGTCAAGGTTGCTCCTCTCCTTGTTCTTTTTAAGACTGTTTTGTTGAGAGTTTAGTGAGTAAATTAAAAGATAATGATGCGTGCCAGAGACTCTGGCCAGATTTGAATATACAGTATATGCCTTTGAATGCTTCCCTGGTTGCCCCTCTCTTAGTTAAAGCTAAGCCAAATGTAAACCTGTGTGAGGTTGTTATTAAATCACCACAGTTGGTACTTAGTGTGAACTGTGTGTGCAGTTAGTCAAAGTGTCCTCATCGTGTAGCTAGGTGGCACTGTGTCCTTATATATATATACAACTGAAGTTAAGATTGTTTTCTACTTTCAGAGCACTGATGTCTGGTCTTTAGCTTGGCTCCTCTGCCACCACCGTGTGGCTCTTTGAGTGCACTGCAGAGAAACCTCAGACAGGAGCCATACATTGTTGCTGAGAACATTTTAGACTGTCTGTTTGATTATTTATCCGGTGAAATGATCCACCTCCCAAAGACGTTTTACAATATGTTTGCATCTCATCTACAGAAGAGACAAAATGATTGGTTGGTGTTGTACAGAGAAACCAGCCTGTTTACATAGTCTCCTGTGGGGGGATGTTGACGAGCATTTTTTTCTATGTTGATTAGAAGTTAGTCTGTCAGTGTGGTTGCTGAATGTGTAAAAGTGCCTTCTCATTTTTTTGCAATGCCCCTATCCTTATATATCTGACTCCTTACCCTGTTTCTACCCTGAGGTTGCAAAATCTCCCTCTTCAATAATTCATGCTGAGGAGTTTGATTTGTTGTTGAGTTTCTCTTTCAAACCCTTCAAATAAACTGCACCATTCCCTGTGCTCACTGGCTGTGCTGTTGGTTATTTATTTTGTGCTGTGAAGCAGATTCATGTGATTCAATTATGACCCTTAACAGTTACTTAAATGATTATTTGTATATGGAGGTTCTTGCCAACAGCAATTACAATGTTGTTGATGGAGATAAAAATGATAAAACATGAAGGCAGAAGTAGGTATCAGAATCAAGAGGTTGAAAACATGATCACTTCCTCTGACAGAATATAAGTACCTTGATTTAATCCCATGAGAAGTTTCATTTCTGGCTTTCATACTCCTACTGTGTGAACGTTAACAGCAGCGATATACCTATACACACCCTTACACTCAGTGATAGACTTTTGATTGAACAAAGACTCATTCACTTCACTTTAAAAATGCAAATACAAAGTTCAAGTTCAGAAAACATAACCACTAAAGTTAGACTTAAAAGGTTTTCTATGTGAAATTCAGAGCATGAATATAGCAGCAAACACCTATTAGCTATGTGAAGAATGAAGTCATGCTACTATGCTAATATGAGCTTCTCTTAGGTTTGTTGCAGTAAACTGGTTTGGCAGCACATGAATGGTAGGGCATGTGTGTATCCCACTGACTAGATCATCGCCACTGTGCTTGTGCAGCAGTTACAGCTGATATTAGGTTGTCCCAGAGACATAGCACCCATCTTCTGGTTCCCCCTTGTTAACACCATTAGCTCTGCCAACACTGTTGCCTAACACTGTTTATGGAGTTAGCTTCGTTAGCTGCTAGCTGCTGACTCAGCCACCTTCATGTTAAGAACCGTGTGCAGACAACTCATGCTCTGAATTTCTCATAGAGCTGCTTTAACTACTTCACTAGGGTAGGGATAAAGACCTGTAAAAAAAAAAAGAACTGCCTACAAAATACAGAGTGCTGAATGGTACAAGCATTTGAAAACTTAATAGCTGAAGAGAAGTCAGACCCAGTGATGTTTTTTTTAACATTATTCAGATAATTCTCCCAAAATCATCTGACTGTATGTGAAAGATTACAAGAAGAAACTTAAAAGCAGATGGAGCCATAAAACTTTATATGTAAAGGACAGTACACACATCTAAAAAAAAAAAAAAAGTGAAAAACATAAAGTTCTTATCAAGTCGACAGAATATTTGTGAAAATTCTTCCTTTTGTACGAATCATTCAACTTTCTGATCCTGCAGTTGAGCCTTCGTATCTGCTCCACATTCCTTTCACTCCTGAACTTCAAATAATGCCTTTGTCATGATAGTTTGTCCGGCTAAGACCTGGCTTTCTTTACTCAGTGCAGACAGTATGTACAATGCAAAATCAAAAAAAATGCACTCAGATATCATATCAGTATCTGAAATGCTATCAGACAGAATGCCACAGGTGTCAAGCAGTTAGAGAAATATTTGCAGTTTGATGTTGAAAGATCTGGGTCATCTTTGGGGCCTTCGACTCTGACTCATATTTTTGGTCCCACACTGAAAAGAGAAATTTGGACATATTTTGTACGGCTCTGTGCGTTCTATTAGGATTCAAGTTCTCACAAAATTGTCTTAAAATTCCACCTACCTTAATATTTTAAGGTGTTGAGAGGCTTCCAGGCATATTTCTGACAGTAAAACATCGTCTGCACGGAGTAGACAAAGCGTAAATGTGATCACTGCTGAGCATTCAGACATTGAACAAGTTTACAGCTTGATAGTCGTTTACTTACTCCACACTTGAGGGCAGTCCTCATGTCTCTGCACCTGTACGCTGACAAAGTGCACGGATCTGAGAGTAAAAGGAAATAAAGGGATATTTGAATTTATTCGTTGAAAGACAGAAAATCAACACATTTGGATAACTGATCATTCTTTATGTAAACATTTGCTGGTTCCAGCTTTTAAAAAAAAGTGTTTTATAAGAGCTTTCTCACTTCAGCCATTTTAAATTGTCAGGTTTAAATAATAATATAAAAGATGGCTACATTAAATGTACCAATACTGTAGCGAGGTGGCACTTTTAATATATTTGTTATATTGTAATTGTATTTGTTAATAGCTATTTTTTAATTTCATGGTTCAAGTTTACAGTTAAAAAAGCCACCATTTTGTGTATTGTTATAGAGGGATGGGGTGGAGTGAGGGGGGCTAGATGGGCTTCTTCACCAGGGGCCCCCCAGAATCTAGGATCGCCACTGTTGGGCAATGAAGCCCTGCACACATCACTGATGGAGAAGCAGACTGACCTACAAGTAGAGCCTCCTGCCCTTTACACAGGCGGATTAGGGCGCAGATGGCCTGAGGGGTGGCGTAGCCCAGGATGGCGTCTATGACCGTCTTGCTAAATTTGCCAACTATGGCCTCACACTGGACTCGGTAGGAGGGGGGCAAAATCTGACAAAGCTCCTCCAGCAGCTGGACCACAGCATCCTGCAAAAGTAATAAAGAGGAAGGCGCAGTGTGTCGCCAAGAAGTTGTCAGTGCTGTCTGGAGGCATGTAGGCGTCTACTTACGTGTGTGGGATGGCAGGACAAAGAGATATTGTGTTTGTACATGTGCATGTGTGTTCCTCCACTGCAGGAGCGTGACTCACCTCAGTCATTTCTTTGGGCAGCAAGTCCTCCAGGGTCTTGATGAGAAAAATGCAGAAGGTGCATTGTGTTGTAGGATCCACCTGATTGACACAAACAGCAGAGGAAGTTCAGCACAAAGAGCCTTTCAACATAAAATGATTCTTGTGTCTCTCTGTGTTGTACTTTACTGACATTCTCACTTGTCACAGCAACCTGAAGGGCCTCCTTGACAAAATAATGGAGCATCTTCTCCTGCTTGTGACAAGAGCCACAGAGCCCAAGGATTTTGCAGACATCTACTGGTTTCTACAGAGAAAAAAGATGTGTTAAGAATAGACCTCACCATGACACACCATTACTATTCTACCACTGCTAACATGTATGCAACTTACCACAACACCAGTAAGGAACTGGATGGCCATTGGAAGCATCTTCTCCACCTGGTCTTTGCACAGTTTGGCAGCAGCTGGCCCTGGCAGGTGGTCGCACAGATTTTCAATGCCATCCATGATCTTTTTCTGAAATAAATCACCAAATTAGGTTTGTGGTCTTTAAACCTGGTCATATTATGAGTATAAATCTAAAAATTATCATTGATTTTAGAAAAAAAGCAACAGTGTTCATCCTGCCAGCCACAATCAAAGGTCAGAAGACTGAGTGGTTGAGTGGTTGATTTCCTGCCAAAATTAAATGTATTGTGCCCGTGTTTTTAATGTCCTTCACCAAGGCATTTCTCTTTCTCTTAAATGTTCATGACAAGATAAAACAAACAATAACATAGGGATAAAAAAAGGGGTAATCTTTGAGCAAATGCAGTGCAAAGCCAATTGCATTGTGGCTGGTCAAGGTTTAGCTTTTATCATTGAGGCAAACATACACTGAGTAATACATAAATAGTTATAATTAAATAATTTATTAAAACAGATTTTATGTCTTTAAATTATTTTATTTAAATCATTTAAATTTTATGTTACGTTTTTTTCACAACAGTAAAGCAGTCACTACCCCCAACCCCTCACCTGTCAACCAATCACGTGCCTCCAAACGGCTCATTAACGGCTAGTTAGCTAGCTAGCTCCGAAGCAATAAAAAAGATAAAAGTCTCTTTTTGCTCTTTACAAAGTAGTTTCTTTCTCCAAGGGACATCTTCCGAGTCACAAAGCTGCCGAGGTAATTGAATTTAAAAGCCAGCCTCTGCCATTAACACCAACTTTCACTTAAATGCCAAATAAAAGAGGCTAAATAGCGGGCTAGCTAGATAGCGTCTGTAGCCTTGTCAAGCCAGGTAAGGCATTGTTTTGGCAGTAGCTAACAAGAGCTAGCTGGCAAAATTTGGTAGTAGCTAAGTGATGAATCTAGACGTTGGGTATTTTAAAACAGTAATTTCTGTAATTAACATTATATGTAAATACTCTACAACCCTGCTGACCTTACAATGAAAAAAAGTGAATTAAAATTAGGCAAGTTTGTATTATTATTCAAGCTATTTCCCCATTTATTGGTTCCGTTGTGTATTTGTTCATTAGGCTATCTGTTTAATCATGTCTCATTTATACTTTTATTTGATAACTTGTGGTATCCAGCCTTGCAAATTTGGTAGTTTCAGTTTTACCTGATGATCATTTTAAGATAACTAAGATTTTTGCTGCCAACCAGACACAATGGAGTTTGCATCTGTTTGTGGTGCTTGTAGCAAAGTTAAATTTAACAAACCTCTGGCCTCTTTGGGCAGACTTTTGTTTACTGCAGGGGTGTCCAACTCATTTTAACTTGGGGGCCACATGCAGCAGTTTGACTCCAAGTGGGCCTGGCCAATACACCATTGCATAATAACCTATAAATATCAACACAGCCAAGTTTTTCTCTTTCTTGAAGTGTAAAGAAGTACAGTGATATTCTGAAAACATTCACAAAACAGATGATGACCAGCCAGAGAAAAATAAGGTTAATGTTAAAAAACATATCTCAGTTTTTCCTCCTTCGGTCAGTCTGCTATTTTTCCATAAATCACCACACCAAACTTCAGTGGAAGCTATTGAGACAGAAGATGAAGTCATCACCTGCCTCACAAATCATTTACAAATCTAAAGCTTTGACAGTGCCATAGAAATACAACTCCTCCAATATTGTTTTAAGATAGAAGTCTGATACTGATTATTTTTTTTACTGGAGCTGCTAAATGACAATATTTTTGCACGAAGTTCAATATTTTTTAAATACAAGCATGTGAGTATGCATTGGGGTTTTTTTCTTCAGAGAACTGAAGTCTGGTCAGTGTGGAAAAGCCTCTGAAGTAGCATTTTACATGAGGTAGTTACTCACTGTTGAACTTGCTCCTGAAACCTGGCACCTCATAGAAAGTGCATCAAAATTAGGTGTCGAAAGTCATCCTGTGAGCCAAGTGGACCCTTTGGCGAGCAGGTTCTGGCCCACGGGCTGTATGTTTAACACCTCTGGTTTGCAACAGAGTCTGAAACTGTTTGACTACTTTTTCAATGCTTTTAAGGTGATACTTCTTATTGTGTCAAACTATCAGCGTCATTTACAGGGATGTGTTCTACATACTAGGTGGCAGTGATTTTGTTGTAACCACACTTTTTGTTGTTGCATCTTTACATTTTGCCTTGTGTAGCAATCAGAAATTTATAACATCAGTGAATTAAATGTTATGTATATACTGAGACAACTCTATCATTTTTTTTTATTCACAGCTACTCAGTTTTCCAACCCATGGTTTTCACCAAAAAAGAGGCAAAGGTGAGGTGTGAAATCTCTTGAAGTCTGACCCCAAATAGTTAATAGAAATCATAGAAAGTAACCAGTTTTACTTTTCTTTCTTAGATGGGACTCCCCACAGACCAAAAGCTCAGAGAAAAGAGGAACTTTAAGGTCAGATGAGAAACAGTAACTGCCTGTGAAATTTCATTTCAACTTTCATTAAACATAGAAAAACAGGAAGTGACTTAGCACCAAAAAGAAAAGGAGACCTTTACTGTGCATGTGTGAATTTTCACTATATGCACGACTGATTATAAATGATTTGCATCTCTGAATGTGAAGAATGTGCTTCACCTGACAAAAGACCAGGTGGAATTTAAAGTGTTTTTTATATTTATTCAATAAAACTATTCAACCACAGATCTTAGCAAGCACTTGAGATAGCACATTGTGTATTTTAATCTGGACTTATGAATATGGACACACGCAGTATCAATGATAATATCAGTGAGCAAATATTAATCCTCTGGAATGTGTTTGCTGCGACTATTGTACTCACCTGGAGATCTGCATTGGAAAACATGTCAGCGAGGAGTGTAAATATTTGGGTGCAGTCCTGGCAGACATCTCCAGTCTGAACAAAAAGTCAAAGTCACATAAAGAAAATAAATTAAGGCCTTGAACTGATTCAGTCACTTCCACAAACCACATGCCTCATTCAACATTGTTGCACGCATAAGATGCATGTGTGAATGTTACTTCTTGTTGTCAAAAGACTGCTGTGTTTAATGTTACTCCCCCTATTTCATAAGGAAAAACTTCTGTGGCTGCATCAGTTGTGCTAGATTCAAAAGGGAAACATTAGAAAAACGTGAAAGTTGTATACATTAAATCAGTGTTTCCCAACCAGGGGTCCCTGAGGGAGTTCTAGGGGGCCCTTAGAAAATGGGAATTTATATTTTGACTTTTTAATTCACAATAGAAGTGGGCCCAATGTGAGTAAGGGTGCTTTTCATTGCACTAACTTATGCTTCCTCACATCCTCGTATCCTCTCTCCTCCTGTGACCCAGAAATCCATCCCCCTCCACCATCATGGAGGATCTACAAATCCCTTAAATTTACATCAAGGACATGAGGAGAGAGGAGACTTCAGGAGGAGCTTTTTCTTGCATGCAAGAAACACATCCTCGCTGGGAGTAGCCAAGACATGAAGAAGAAATGTGGGTGAGGGAAGTGAGGAGACACATTAGAATAATGAATGTGAGTGACTATTTAGCTCATAGGTTTCACTTCCTCCGAGGTTATCCGCTCAACTGTAGTTAACAACTACAACAGTTGTTGACAGTAGTTGACAATATTCTGCTCCTAATCATAGCTTACAACAAAAATCTTTTCAGATGGAGGTCCCTGAAGTGAAATCATATTCGTGACCTAATGTGTATCAGTTAAGGGGTCCATGTCACCAAAAATGTTGAGAACCACTGCTTTGAATCCTCTGGGAGTGGAAGTGTGTCAGGTTAAAAAGACTTCCTGATTTTGAAGAAATGCAAATATCAATTCTCTCAGTGAGAGGTCAACACTATTGCTTTAAAATGTCACGACCCTTTTTATTTCATGAAATACAGTTTCACTATTTGTAGGGTTTCTCTTAAAGAGTGGAACAGTGGTGTTGAAGTTTTATATTGTCCTGTGGTGCTATTATTATACCTCTAAACTCTACTGAACTTAAGTACAATTTTAGGTACTTGTACTTTCCTTGATTATGTATATTTCATGCTATTTATACTTCCACTCCACTACAATCCTTCTGACTCTTTTGAATTGACTGCATTTATTTGTTACATAAAGATACTAATCACTTTAAAGATTAAGATTTTACATTAAAAAAAACCTTATTATCAGTTTATAAAACACAATACATTGTTTTAAATCAGTGGTTTCCAACCATTCTGCTTGTGATCCAAAATGATAAAACAGTATCAAGTTGGGTGGGGCCCTATTGGGATGTTTCAGATGTCAAGAGTTACTTCCACTCTGAACTCCTGACATGATTGAACCACCTGATTGTAAAGTAGTTCAAACTAGCTCAACCTACAGCAGCTATGACAGTAAATGCTAAGTGATAAATCTGTATTAACAATCTGAAGACGTCCTATGTAATAATTGCTCAATCACAGGGGCAAAACATGTACTTTAACTTTGATACTATAACTACAACTTGCCGATAATAGTTCTGCGTTTTTACTCAAGCAGGATTTTAAATGATTTACTTATAACGGAGTAATTTCACTTTAAGTAAAGGATGTGAATACTTCCCCCACCACTGCAAGAAGGTGTTAAATGCGTTGTAACATACAATTTTATTACACAGACGCGTTAATAAACACTAAATGCGTTCATAAACAATATCTACAAATTCATAGGAGATCCTTAATTTCTTATATTTACATGTGTTTGTCTAAAGTTGATATTTGTTATTTGATAGTAAGCTCTAATCTCTAGGGTATCTAACAGACATGATATTGTAAACCTGCACATCATAATCAAAATGTGTGTTTTGTTATTTGTTTGAAATGCAAAATGTAATTTTGTTACAGGTTATCAAAAATCATAAACTTACTGCTCTAAGGTCATCTGGGACGGTTTGCAAACCATCAACCTTGAAAGCTGAAGTCAGAGCTGCAGAGGGAAATAATCATTAATACTTGACGCTTGTCTTTTTGGCTATTCACTTTGTAAGTCATCATCCTAGTAAAATTAATTAAAATCTCACCGCTGCCTTCAAGACAAATGAAGAGAAGCAAAGCAGTCTTGAACAAGGCCATCCTGTCTTATCTTCAGGCTTTTAGTTGAACGTCTTCCCTCCTGAGGTCTGTACAGGGAACTGTGATCGCAGCTTATATCTGATAGGGCCCACCTGCGACCTATAGCCCCCACCAACCAGAGTTTGAGAGGGGAAAAACAACCTCATGCTAGTGTGATAAAAAATTATTTTCAGCGTAGCGGAACAATTCTTTTTTCTCTGTCCCTCAGTAAGCTAATATTAGTCAAGTTTCAGATTCAGTTCCTCACATCAAGGTGCAAAAACCTGCTACTGTTTATTTTAAAGATTCAGATGTGTTTGCAGAAGTACTGTAATTATTTTTGAAATATACAGTGGCTTCTTCGTGTCACCTACAGTTTGGTTCATTTTTGCTGTGAACACTGAAATATATTTTGTAGTTTTGTCTGCATCAGCCACTCCACCATAAACGTTCCCTGAAGTGCATCGTAGGATAATCAAAGTTGGAGTTATGGTGAAAGAAGCTTTGTTGCCTCAGCCCTTTTGTGGTGAAACACAGAACTCCCCATTTCTCCTAATACTATTGAAAACTATAGGTTATGTATGTTAACCTGCGCCCACACTAAAGCTAACAGACCCACTTGTTTCACACCGTAGACTGATTTCTAATTTCAATTTTGATCAGATAAACTCTGACGATACTTGTGATCCCCCTGCTTCAAAATGGCCCTCTAAACTTTAGAGATTGTAAGGCATCAACAAGTAATTAAACATGCTAGGCAGTCAGTATCACCTCAAATCTCATCTTCAGATGTCTTCCGAACACACCCATCATACGGAATCTTAGGTTTACACTTTGAAAACTGTTTACCTCTGATTATAGGTTACTCCTATAGAGTTAATTTGTGCATTTAAAGCCCATACAATGTATAGAGGTTTAAGTTTGAAGGTTTCATCCTGTTTTGCTCAAAAGCTATGTATTTTATTAACTACTGATCCCCACTGTCTCGGCCATGTTACTCTGGCGACTCCTAGTGGTCGCTTTAAATAAGACACGAGACATTTTTTTAGGGAGGCAATGCTTGTCTGCGTCTCTGTTGGTCCTCCACCTCTTCGATGTAGACTGAAATATCTCAACAATTGTTTGATGGATTACCATACAATTTTGGTCAGACATTCATGTTCCCCAGAGGATTAGTCCCACATATTGTAATTTGGTTGTCATCTGAATTTTCCCCTAGCGCCACCAGCAGGAATTAATTCAAACAAAATTTTGTACAGACATTAGTGATCCCCAAATGGTACACCCTAATGACTTTGCTGATTTCCTGACTTAGTGCCACCATGAGGTTTACATTTGTGGTTGTAAGTGAAATGTCTCAACAATTTTTGGATGGATTCCTACGAAATTTGCTTTGGACATTCATGTCCCCATCAGCATGAATTATAATAGCTTTTGTGATCCCTGAATTTTCACATGATGCCATCATCAGGCCAAAATTTAAATTTTAGTTCGGTTAATGACCAAATGCCTGAACAACTAATTCAGGGCTGCAGAAGGCCGGAGCGTGTCCCAGCATGCTTAGGGTTAGAGGCATGGTGAGCCCTGGGTGGGTCAGCAGTCTATCACAGACTTCAGATTTTCTGTAATCTTGACAGTCATAGTTTTAAATGTTTTATTTCGCCCTTGTCTGTATCACGTCTGCCTCAAGTGCTCTGCCATAAAACAGCTTAGATAGAGTCTTAAATGTTGAGTCTCAACCCACAGTTTTCAACCAAAATGCTGCAGAGGTCAACGTTAGTGGGAAAAAATCTTGCCATTATGGTGTGTCACTGAAAATTGTTGCTTACGGTAATTTAAGTGTCTTTAAAATAAAAACTAGGTAAGCACATATCTTAGTGAGCACTTCAGATAGCAGTTGTATTTCAGTTTTGACTAAACAGTAATCCTCGGGAATGTTAAGTTGTAATCACCTGGAGGTCTGCATTGGAAAGCAGGTCAACAATGAGTTCAAATATTTGGGTACAGTCTTGGCAGATGTTAGATTACAAAAATCAAAGCCAACACCTTAAACTAATTTTTTAACTTACACACACCAGGCACCTCATTCTACATTGTTGCATGCATGAGATATGCGTGTGATCCTTACTTAATGTGGTCAAAAATCTGTTATGTTTAATGTTCCTCTAAAGCTTATTTCATGAGGAAGAAATTAATGTCTGTGGCTGCATCAGTTCTGCTGGACTCAAAAGGGAAACATTTGAAAAACATGTGCAAGTGAAAACTGGTGCTCTCTATGTGTTGATTTCATGTGTAAGTTGAACTTTAAATCTTCTAGGAGTGTAAGAGTGCCCAGTTGAAAAGACCTCCTGATTCTGAAGAAATGCAAACCTCAGTTCTCTCTGTTCAATAACTGCAGAGTTTATCTTAAAGATGAAAGAGTGATGTTGAAGTTTCACACTTTCCTCTGGTTTAGGTCGGGGTTGGAGAATGCTGTCGCTTGTCACTGGGCCCAGTAGATTCATGATCGCACAGCCTGAACATTATTTAACATGAATCCCAGGTTCCACAGGTATGCTCATTCAACTAGCAACATTTCATCAAAAGAACTGATAAATGTGTGGTAGCTCATGATGATGCACTGTCCTCTGCAATTATCTCAGGTATTGCCATTATAGTGTTGGAAGTGATTGTAAAACCCTGGCTGCGATCCAACTGTCACTCTCATCTCGTAAATCTTGTTCCTCTTGACAGACTCTATTGTTAATTTATGTTCCTAAAAGCTTTCGGTTTGGTCTCATCTTTGTCTGCTGCTTGTTGAATGTGTTCAGACTCAGAGCCGTGTCATGCGATAGAGGCCCATTAACCTTCCGCTTCTCAAAACAAACAGATCACAGCTCATCAAAAGTATCTGTTGGAGGACACGCCTCTGTAAGTGAAAGCTGTATGAGCTGATCTATCCAACTCCTTAAGGATATACTGAAAATGTAATTTTACCCAAGGGCCAACCTCCACGGCTGAAGAGTGAAGCCAGTGTGGAGGTGTCAGAGCCTGCAGTTCCTTGAATGGCCACTTGAGGGTGGCTCTAGATGTGAGACAATCCCCACAAACCCCCAAATGTTAAATTGCCCAACCTTACAGCATGTTTAAAGCCTGGTACAAAAAAAGTTTTGGTCTCTGCAGCTAGTTTAGCTAACGGTGGTGTTGGGCTGTCTGCAAGGTGTTGCTACAGTCTCTGAGTCTGATCCACCCCTCACTCCTTCACAGCTCCACCCTCTCAGCCAAATATGGTCACTTCTTGCTCCAAAAAAACCCCAATGGGTAATGTCACTGTGGCTACATCCATTTTCTTTTTACAGTCTATGGCTTTACCATATGTTTTGCACTCAACTAAAATTCTGTCAACATTATAAAAATTAGCATTAGCATTCCCACATGCCAAAAGTAACCTGCTAAAATGTCAGCATGGTAACATATTTATTATGTTAACGGTAGGCATGCTAAGATGCTAAGCTTAGACATATCACTCAGCCTCAGAGTGCAGAGTGCAGCTGAGTATATAGCTCATACTAAAGGTTATAGTTCAGCTTGTATTGTTGAAAGCGGCGTAAAGTCTGACAGTATACAGCAACACAAGTTGAGTTGGAGTTGTCCTGAAATGGTCACTGAAACAAATATAAACATTTTTGATGTGCAATGTGATGTGTGACATTTCTTGCCCATGTGGGAAGGGTCTCAGAATACCAAAGCTGTCTCCATTTTTTTTCCATTCCTCTTCGTAATGAGCGTTACAGTCTGACATATTTGCTGTCTGACCGTAGTCTTTTAATGTAGGAAATTCTGATATACAAATATATTTTCTAAAATTGTCTGAAACACAGAGAGCACTTACTACTTGCTGAAAAAGAGTCTTTCCACTGCCATGTTGTCCACTGTGTATTGTGTCAATTAGATAGTTTAACATGGTTTCCATACCTAACATAACACATCATGATATAAAAAAGTTTTATAGTTGTGGGGACTGTGGCTCAGAGGTAGAGCAGGTCATACACTAATGGGAAGATGAGAAGTACAATCCACGGCTCCTCGAGGTGTGTGAGTGTGTTTGAATGGTTACTGAGAAGCACGTTGCACCTTGCATGGTAGCCTTGGCCACCAGAGCATGACTGTGTGTGTGAATGGGTGAATGTGACATAGTGTAAAAGCGCTTTGAGTAGTTGGAAGACTTAAAAAGAGCTATATAAGTGTAGTCCATTCACCATTTCAAATATCAGAAGAATATTCTCATTGTCTCATTGTTTTCCTCAGTAAGCCCGATAGTCCCAGAGTCAGTTATAGCTGGAGTGATTCAGTATCTCTGACTTGTTTAGCTGTTTACAATCAGTTGTTAAAGGATTTGTTGTTGCCCTAGTGCCCTCCAATGACTTTGTGTGCGGATGTCCGATTGCTGCCTTGGTGCCTTTTAAGGTTTCTCAAACATATCTCGTGGCTTATATTTATGACCAGTAGTTTATGGTAGCACAAGTGTTTCATTCCAGTAATTCAAAACTCTGCAGCAGGTCTCAGATAGGTGTGTCTTTCTGGAATTGTGTACAGTAATACAAACCAGCTCGAGGTGGAAAAAAGAGATTTATGTTTGTGTTGCTACTATGTTGGTTATCTGAGCAGTTTTACAGCATACAGTTTTACTTCCTGTTAAGCATATAATGAGGTTAGCAGCCTGTCACGCATTTTTAGGGGAAGTAAAAACAATAGGCGCCGAAGGAGACTGATAATAGTTTTAGCATTGTCTTCATGTGCTGCTGAGTGATCCAAGTACCTGGCGTCACAATAGTTGTCGGGGAATAATAGTGGGCAGGATTCCATGACAGCATTGCAACACGTTGTTCCTCTTGTTGTTTCTTCCTTCTAACTTTCCAAGTTGGTATTTTTTCCTTGTGTCACCTCAGCTTGTGAAATCGCTTTGACATTTTGCACCTGGCTGCTTCCTCCAGGCTCTGAATATGCACCAGAATCTGCAAATTTAAGAACTAGTCCCAGGTGAATTAACGACTTTTCTTCAAATATAATTCATCTACATAAAGGAGATGCTGAAGCCTTTTTTGCATGTGCTGTCAGTCACCACAAAATATTAAGCAAGTATTACAAATTACAGCTGCAATTTACTACTGTATGGATACAGTTTTATACTGCATGTGTTTATTCACATAACCAGAATGTTTCTGAGGTTCGACCAAATGTTAGTTAGGTAATTAGTTAGTGGTCATTTATTTTGGTCCTTGTTAACAACTGTCCAAAAGGAATGCACATAATAAAGAATAAATAAAATCAAGACATTGAATTAAAAGAAGAAAAAGTAGACTGAAAAGGTGAAGGCTGAAGCTTATTATGCCTACTTTTTTACTTAGCACATTCTCATAAGTAACTCATTTATTACTAGGTTTAACATCTATGTTTCCAGATGTTAAGAGGCCCAGAGGTGAAAAGGTAACCTCATTGAAACCACTAGCAAAGAAAGTTCAGTTTCATTTGTAAGATGTTTGGACAAGCTTAGTGGAGCAGCTGCTCTGTCATTAAGAGTACAATAGGGTGGAGGCCTTAAAAAATAAAGTGTTTCCCATGATTTAAGGCACAAGTATCAAGGCAATGGGCTCTAGTTTCGCAGACCGGGCGAGGCTGGGGCGCAGCGCACCTGCGCTTCGCCAACTGGGTGTGGCCAGGCGGATTTTGCAAGTTTGGCACACCGTGCACCTGGCGCAGCTACTCCTCTTTCCCACCTCCGTCCCTCCTACCTGTGCAAGTCGGAAAGAGGGAGGAGAGAAAGCGTGGAGTGGGTTTTACACACATCACACCAATCAAATGAGCCCCTCTCCTTGCCCTTAAATGCGCCGCGCGAAGGCGTAATGAGAGTTTACTCAATTCGCCATGGCAGAAGAGAGCAGCAGCGTCAGACGGCCAAACTTCTCCCAGGAGGAAACTGATGTTTTGGTCCGGGAGGTCCAAGCTCGCAGTGTCCGAATATACGGAACTGCGAGCAGACCTCCACGGGCTGATGATGCAAAGGTAGCCTGGGAGGAGGTCACCACAATTGTAAATCAATGTTGCGTTTCTCTCGTGCGCGCGCGCTCTCTCTTTCTCTCTCGCAGTCTCACTCTGTTTCTTTTCTTTTGACTTTTCTAAGATGACAGATGCTGAATATATACTCCCTATCTGATGCTGTGGCTGTTTGTGGTTGGCTGAGAGGGATGTGAACTCATTAGTTTGCAGCTGTGTTAATCAAATCAGGTTGGGTTTCCATTACGCGTGCCAAACGTGCCAAACGGTGCCAATCCCCTTTGATCTGACATCAGATGTGACGGGACAGTCGATATAGAGATACATTTATGTGCTGATTGCAGATAGTTGCATTGAATAGTGGTTTTTTGGGTATTTATTGCATCGTTAATGTGCCTGATATTCTGGAAACCTGCCTGTGAGGTTTTGGTGACGTGTGCGCACTGTCCGCCGGTCAGCCAAACTTCGGCTTACACCGGCTGCGCTCCCCCTGCGCTGACAGTAGACCTGGTTTCAGCTGGCGAGCTTTTAGCGCACCTTCGGCGAAGCCTTTTGGCACGAAACTGTCACTGCGCCAAGCTGGATCTGTCGACACCTCCCCCTGCTGCGCCGCCACACCCATCTCAGCGCACCTCGGTCTGCCAAACTACCAAACTGAGCGTGCCTCGGGTTGCGCTGCTTGAAACTAGCTCTGCGCGGGGTTCGCCACCCTGCGCTGCGCCGGGAAACTAGAGCCCTATGTGTCTATGAAGATTCTCAGTCATCCAGGTCATGGTGATCATAAGTGCTGTGTCGTAGGCAACTGGACTTGCTTGTGTTTCTTGAAATGACTGGTACAAAGTTGTAGGCTTTAAACCCTGAGTGGGGTGAAGGGGTCACAGGTGAGCTCTTAGACCCCAGACACCCAGACATAAGCAGAGTAATGTGGTGTATGCAGTTCAGTGCAGCCAGGAATGCACAGATTTATACATTGGGAAAACTAAACAACCACTCCACAGCACAGGAGAGCCAGCTCCTCAGGTCAAGACTCAGCTGTCCACCTTCATCTACAGCAGAAGGGACACTCCTTTGAGGACAGCAATGTGCACATCTTGGCCCAGGAAGAAAGATGGTTTGAAAAAGGAGTAAAAGAAGCCTTTTTTTTTTTTTTATATATATATATTTTTTGGGCTTTTGCCTTTAATTGACAGGAGAGAGTGAAATGGGGGAGTGAGAGAGAGTGGGGGGGATGACATGCAGCAAATGGTCGCGAGCCGGAGTCGAACCCGCGACCGCTGCAGCGAGGCAACACCTCTGTATGTGGGGCGCTGGCACTATCCACTACGCTACCGACACCCCAAAAGGGGGAAGTTTGAGTCGAGGTGTGCTCTTCTACAAAACTAAAATGACGCAGCTGTTGAGGTCCCACACAGGTCAAATGTCAATACATTTAATAAAATAAATATATGCATTGACTTTGGTTTATTTAGTGGCATTGAAAGGCCTAACTTTTTCTTAATGCTTTGGTAAACTTGTCAGATGTCGTGCAGGATGATAAACCTGTTTAACAGTTATGAGAGTTGCCTATTGTATAAACGAGTATTTGTTCTTGTTGTGGAAACGAAAGCACTCCCTGGCTTTTCGTGCAAGCCGATGCTCACATTTACTAACCTCAGTAATTTTGTCTGTCTCGGTGGTGAGACAAGATGTCGATCATTTTTGCCTGCCTCTTATTGTCAAGTGTGTCTTGTTCATGGATGTTTGGCTGCAGGACTGATGTTGTTTAGTACCATTTCATATTGTGTGTTCATAAGGCGCTTTGTTTTGTACATGCTGGACACAGAAGCTCCTGCTTGGGGGGCTTAAAATATGATTTCGGTCTAATCAGTAATAGGGTAAGATTTACTGCATGCTGGAAACTCCTTGTAGCGTAATCAGTCTGGGATAAGGCGCCTTCAATTTATTGTCTCCATTATCCAGTGCTCTGCTTCCTTATCATTTTCATAGTAAAGGTGAGGTCAGTATGAACAACTTTGTGTACTAAGATATTGTTACCGTAAAGGGCATAAATGACTCATGCACTGTCCAAAACAGCTCTGTTTCCTGGACCACAGGGAATTACACTCACCACCAAGTGAACTATGAGGCATTGTTGAAGCTCCCTCTCACTAAATGGTCATTTACAAAGTGATATTTTAATTTGCATCTATTAGTAGTTATGAAAGTCTTGCTCCTCTGACGGTGCAGAATAGCTGCTTGATTTTTAAAGCAGAATTTCTCAACAGCGGCCTTCCATCGAAAACAGAAGAAACGGCCCACTAACCAACCCACTGGAGAAATATGATTTGTTGCAAAATCCTGAGGTTGACTAACAATGTTTCAGCCATCACTGTTAATTTCTGCTTTTTCGACTTCCTTCAAAGAAGGAACCTTGCATGATTAGTGCAACTCTCCTGTGGATGTTGCAAACACAGTGAAGTGCTGACAGAAATGTGACCCTGCACTTTGTTAACGAACAGATGAACTGAACTCTCATTGACATGAAAAAGGTGATTTAAAATATTCCTTGTCCTGCATCATGTCAGTTCATTTCACATATTCTCCTTCATGTGTTAAAGTAATAAAGAAAGCCACAAGCTCTCAATCACCTGTACTCACTGATGCTCGCTAACGATGGGAAAGAACATTTTTTTGTAAAGCTGAAGTATGATGTGCAACCTGTTCCTCAACTTTTCAACAATGTTTGCTGCAGCGAATGAAGCCATATGAGTTAAAAATGGTCTTTACATAATTCTTATGCAAAGAAGGGGGGTAGTGTGCACATCCTTCCCCCCGTAGTTGGACACAGGTACAGGACAAAAAAAGAGAAGTTGTCCACATTTAAATTTGCAGTGTTTGCTTGGTGAAGACCTTGTAGGCTAAAGCATTGCATTAATAAATTTTTTTGGTGTTCAAATGTATGTTTTTTCTTTTGAGTAAATTATTTTCTCACCTGTCTTGGTTGAAACAAAGGCCAAAGATTCATATCTCTCACCTCCTGATAGAAAACATGAAGTCGCAGGAGGCATATTTAACGCCAACATCAAAAAAAGGTTCCGTAGCCTGTGCTGTGTGTGTTTGTCCATAGCTGTAATCTGTCGTTAAATATGTGATGCTGTTTTCCTCATAGACATTTACCATTTTAAGGTCTTTTAGACTGTCTTGGAGTCAAATAGTACATTATATAATGCTCTGGAAAACATGTCATTCATTATATCAGTGACATGTAAGGCTTTTCACGGCCGATGGACTTTCCTTAAACACCTGTCCTTTGTTCTGTTGTCAGTGACAGTTTTGCAAGACAACTAGGAAAAAGCCTTTGTATTAACAGCAGCCTCAGGGCTCCCCACCCAAACACAGTTTCAAGGTAAACTTATGTTGACCGTATATCTGTCTTTCTTTTTCCTCATTGCACAACCATGTTACTTATTTACCCGGGATGCCCCGTGGTTAACACATTAAGTTAATACAATGAGAGTAATACAGTGGCGTGAATTCCACACCTTTACCTGCCAAAAAAAAGAAAGAAAAAAAGGCGAGGGGGATGTGATAAGTGATATATATTTAATTCTGAGGCTGTTTTATTTTAGTGTGCAGCAGTATTTGTTTTTTATTATCAGGAGCGGTGTGAATTCCTTCCTCTTTTAAAAAACTTTCTCAAGTTGATCAGTTTGTGTGTGGCAACACTGTATGGCAACATCAGTAAACAACAGGAGAGAAAAAAAAGAAGGAAAAACACAAAAAAATCCAAATCCTGTCATCTCTCTGCTAATCTTATAAAAACTGTTGTTAAAAACTATTTCTCCAGTTAGAAAAGTCTCGATCAAGTTATGTCAAATAACATGAAAAAGGAAGGTTTGTACACAAAGGAGAAGAACATCAAAAATAGACAAAAGTATTTCTAAAATTTGCCAGAAATGCTCCTTAAACACATCAATATTATAATAATGAATTAAAAATAATGTATTCAAATCTTTTCATACTATAATACTAAACAAGAAAATAATAATTTAATAGCACCAGCATAATATTTATTGGTTTATTATTTATTTATATTCATTGGTACTTATTATAGTTTTTCAACAACATCAGCCCCATCAGTTGGCCTTCCTGTCAGAAACAATAACTGATAAGAGAAAAGGTTTTCCTTCAGCACAGAGAGAGGGAAGAAGGAAGTGCTCTTTACTGACAGTAGCTTCACCTGTACAACCCCTTGGGCGAGGCCTCGGTGCCTCGCACTCAATATAAAGAAGGTGACAGTACCGCTAACTCCACATTGGCAAGAGAAATCTTCAAGTCTATCTTCAAAGACGCAGGTAAGAAGATTTTGTTTTTTTGGTTTGGATGCTTGGATTGCTGGAGAAATAGTTTTTGTGCATACCTTTTGACAAATGCAAATAATTTAGTTTTTTACTGAGTTTTGTTTGTGTATTTTAGAGATGCTTTTCTCTGTCCTTCTTCTGCTGGGCGTCTGCCTGGTTCCTGCTCACTCCAAAGCAACAGGTAGGCTACGTTCTTCACTAACATTGAAGTCATTTTGTCACAACTGATGAACAGCTTGATAGATGTGTTGTCTCTTTGCAGGAGAACATCTCGGCAGCCCTCTCCTTCAACAATGTTTTGAGGAGGCCAAGAAAGTTGTGGATGATGCCTACAAGTACTCCAGAGAAGAGTGAGTTCACCTCATGGAGTTTTTCATCTCACAGAGTGAAATAGTAGATCATCTTTCAAATTAATTCAAATATGAATGTACATATTTCTTTAGAATGCAAGCCATTCGTTACATTAGCTCTGTAGCTCAGTACTTGCAAGAAAAGGTTACCGAAGCTCCAAATAATTTGCACTTAATTGTTCGCCTCTGTGACTCTTCTCCTCCAGGAGTCTGAGACGAGTCCGCAGAGAGGTGGTGCGCCCTCATGATGCTCTTCGTCTCTTGAAGCAGCCCCGTGGTGACACACGCTCTGCTGTTAGATCTGCAGACTACATGTCACAAACCCTCAGTCTGTTGCAAGCGAGGGTGCATCACAGGAGCAGACGCTCACTCAATGCAACAGGTCAGACATGCAGCACGCAAACAAAGACAATACAAACAGTGCCTGCATTGTTTTTCTGACAACTTTTCCTGGTCTTGGTTTAGGGTCTGAGGTTTACTGTTTCCTAATGTGGGCATAGTGAACGCACTTTAAAGCTGTAATGAAATACAAGACATATGAAGTTGACATGCACGCACCCATTGTGACATCTGAAATATGTCTCTCACATTTTTCAGATCTGCTGTCTGAAGAAGATCTGCGGAGGCTCGCCAACATAACTGGATGTGCAGCTCGAGTTGCTATTCCATCATGCCGCACCACACCAAACCTCAACAAGTATCGCACAGCCACCAGTGTCTGCAACAACCTGTAAGAGAGACACTCAAGTGCTTTTATAAATTCTTGCTTTTTTAAATGTAAGAAGCAGTTTGTATTTTGACGTCTGTGACATAACATAAAAAAAAACAGATGTAATTCATATAATATCAAATCTCAAATTTAAGTCCTTTTCTCAAGCAATTTAACCAGGCACATTTCAACATTAGCAAATGTCTTCATTGTCAACTTTGTTTCCTCTTGCTTGTCAGAAAAACAGTTTCCCCACATGCATACTATATTTAGTTAAAAAGCAATTGTAGCATTTCTTTTCAAAAAGCAATCTGTCTTGAATTAATGGAAACATGTCGGGTTAGTGAGATTGACTGTTGCTTACATTTAGAGGAAATGCTTGTGAAATAAACCTAAACATCTTAGGCCATACACCACAGAAGTTGTGTACACTTCCCCTGGATTTCTCAAGCAGCATTTCTAAACATGAATGTCTTCTGTTTGCTTGTAGAAAAAACCCTCGCCGTGGAGCCTCCAACACCCCCTTCGCCCGCTGGCTACCTGCCGAATATGAAGACGGCATTTCCCTACCGAAAGGGTGGAACAATCGAACCATCAACAACTTCTTCCTGCCACTGGTACGACATCGAAATCCCAGACACTTGTTTTGATTACATAAATGCTGATTTAAAATTTAACAATTCTCCTTGGCTCTCAGGTGCGACAGGTTTCAAACAACATCCTAAGCACAACAGATGCAGGCGTGGTCAGCGACAGAGAGTTCAGTCACATGGTGACCTTGTTTGGGCAGTGGAACGACCACGATCTCACCTTCACGCCCTTCTCCCCCAGCATCCGCTCCTTCAGCAATGGTATCAACTGTGATGAGAGCTGTGAGAGAACTGAGCCATGCATCCCCATCGCGGTTGGTGTGACAGCATAAATCCAAACATTGAGATGTTGTTTTCACTAAAAGCTTCTCTCCATAACCTTTGGTCTCTCTTTCCGACAAACAGATTCCCCCCAACGACCCCCGGTTGCCCACTGGCCCAGACAGCTGCATCCCTGCTTTCAGATCCGCCCCTGTTTGCGGAACTGGATTCTCGGCCTACAATTTTGGTGGAGAGCCTGAAAAGAGAGAGCAGATCAATGCCTTGACAGCCTTCCTGGATCTCGGCCAGGTGTACGGTTCTGAGGAGATGCTTGCCCGGGATCTTCGCAACCTCACCAGTGATGGCGGCTTGCTGCGTGTGAATACAGAGTTCAGAGACAATGGCCGTGAGCTGCTGCCTTTCAGCCCTCTCCAAGCGAAAATGTGTGCCACTCGCAAAAGAGTCACCAACAATACCAACGCCAGAGAGGTGCCCTGTTTCCTTGCAGGTTAGTCATAATGCAAGTTTATTGTAACTACTAGCTTCATCAGTGGTTAATTAAAAATTTATTAATGCTCTATAGATCAGCAATAAGCCTTAGGAGTAGAAATAGGAAGTTTGGGTTATGAAAAAATCTTGTATATCCTGCTCCAGCTGTCTGTTGAAATGATCTGGCAACACTTACTTTAAATTCCCCTATTTACCATTTACAAAAAATATATAAACCCCAGTTCAAACACATTGCCCTTTGCGGACAACAAAAGAAACCCACAAATGTATTTTCTTTGTTAAGATTTTGAAATTATGATAATCATCATGTTATCTTAGTTTAATTTCGTTTCAGTGTATTATGGTCCTTTTCCTGATAACAAGCTTAAGAAAAGAAATTGCTAGTAGGCTACGCAGATGTCTCCGTAGCTAACTAGCTAGCTAGCCAACGCTGTACTTTGATTTTCTGATTTGAGCATGAAAGCCCCACATTTTGAAATATTCCCATGTTTTCCCTAGATATATCCAGCTGCGAAGTTGCGGCACTTGTTACTGCTCCTCTAATTTCAGAGCAGACTGACAGGGTAGGAACATGGGTTGCTAGCGTTAGCCTACAGAGCGCTGCTTGTAGCCTGGTAATGAAGCGGTATTCTTTTATATTTGATGACTTGTTTGATCGATTGATAGCGTTAAACTTAAGTTGTAAACACATTGCGAGTGTTCTGGCAACAACGTACACCAGCAGTGTTCTTATATGTATAAAGCATTAAGAAATAATGAAATAACCATTAATAAAGTCATTATTTACAACTTATAAAGTCCTAATAGAAAGAGGTGCCAATCTAAAGAAGAAATGAACACTTCTGATCAACTATTTGTTGTGTACATTTCTGTCTGTAAGGTGATGTCCGTGTGGACGAGAACATCGCTCTGACATCCATTCACACACTGTTTATGCGTGAGCATAACCGCCTGGCTCGTGAACTGAAGAGAATAAACCCACACTGGGACAGTGAGACACTCTATCAAGAGGCCCGCAAGATCATGGGTGCCTACACACAGGTAGATAAACCTGAGAATCAGTCAGCATTCATGATTGTATATCTCCGTACACTCTTCTGTCTTTTACTCAACATAGATCTCTGTCTCTTGCAGGTGTTTGTGTTCAGGGACTATCTGCCTCACATTGTTGGTAACGTTGAAATGCGTAGGCGGCTTGGCCGTTACCCTGGCTATAATCCCAACGTTGACCCCAGCATCTCCAACGTCTTTGCCACGGCAGCTTACCGCTTTGCCCACTTGGCCATCCAGCCAGTCTTATCCCGTCTGGATGCAAACTACAGGGAGAACAATCGGTTCCCAAGTGTCCCCTTGTTCAAGGCCTTCTTCACCCCCTGGAGGATTGTCTTTGAGGGTGAGTTGTAAAGAGCGAATAGTAGTCACTAAGTCGCTCCGTCTGAAACTGTCGCCCTAACATCTATTTGATCTCTCAAGGTGGCATCGACTCTCTGCTCCGTGGTTTAGTCGGCCGTCCTGCTAAACTGAACACTCAGGATCACATGATGGTGGATGCTCTGCGGGAGAGGTTGTTCCAGTTTGTGATGCATCTGGCCTTGGATCTGGGCTCTCTCAACATGGAGAGGGGACGCGACCACGGCCTGCCTGGTACATCCCTCACTCTGATTTTCTTTTCTATGGTTTCATCTCTTTTTTAATTGTCGTCATCCGCTCTTTGCTCACTTGTTGTTTACTCCTCCAGGCTACAATGCCTGGCGCAGGTTCTGCGGCCTGTCTCAGCCCAGGAACCAGGCAGAGCTTGCTCGGGTCCTGAACAACAGCAACCTGGCTCGCAGGCTGCTGCAGCTCTACGGCACACCCGACAACATTGACATCTGGCTGGGAGGTGTGGCAGAGCCGTTTGTCCAAGGTGGCCGTGTGGGGCCTCTGTTCGCCTGCCTCATTGCACAACAGTTCCAGAAGATCCGCCAGGGTGACAGGTCAGTATGTGTGTGCAGACATACACTGATGCTAACATAGCCACACAAATAAATGCATTCCACAGTCTCTGTTGACAATCATCTCTTGTTTTAAAAATCAGGCTCTGGTACGAGAACTCAGGCGTCTTCACTCGGGCTCAGAGAACCGCTCTGTCCACCGCCTCCATATCCAGAATCATCTGTGACAACACCGGTGTTACATCTGTCCCCACTGATGCCTTCGGTGTCATCTCAAACAGGAACCGGCTTGTCCGCTGCGGCAACATCCGCCGTTTGAACCTATCAGCCTGGAGGGACACACCCTGTTCAGGTGAAACATTACTGGGCCAAACTGCAGGGGAAGACTCTCAGCTCTGAATTCACAAACATTTGTCACCTACTGTATTTTTCATTCTGATTTTAACCTGGTGTGTTTATCTCTTCACTAATCACTTGTGTGAAAATCGGTCTTCACATGTGGTGTTTGATCTTGCAGGGCCGGGTCATAGCTGTAAGGAAGTCAGTGGAGAAGAGGTCGGTTTTAAGTACAGTACTAACAAGTAGTAGTAATATTTTATTGAAGCCAAACCTCCTTAAAAAAGTTCACATTCAGATCATGCAACACCTGTTGTCCCTAACTTTTTATCATCTTGGTGAAGGTGTTCCTCACTCCAAAATAAACCATTCATGGTTTACTGATACTAGCACATTTTGAAAGAATTCCTTAAATTATGAGGGTGAATAAGTTTAACTTCTAGATCTTCTGGATTTACAGACTGTGAACGAACTGGATCCCCAGGACTTCGAGGACCTGCAGGACAACGAGGGCCTCCTGGACAACGAGGTAATCTATTCAGTTATCGTCTGTTCAGCCTTTTGTACATTGTATAGAATTCTCAATGCCACAGACTCTTCAATCTTCATATTTATCAAGATGAAAACAAAACATACACAGGTTTACCCCAGATATAAAATTAACAAGCCCAAACTCAGTATTCTCGTATCTGGTCAACTTCAATGAAGCACATGAACTATAAATAAACATACGTCATATAGAAATCTTCAAATGCAGTTTATCTTTGTCAAGTACACCCATCTTTTATCTTTTTAGGCAACTTTACATTTTGTCCACTTTATTATAGCGTCTCTATGAGGGTGATTTCTTTAACTAAACAATGCGTCATGTTTTAGAAAAATGGTTGTCAAACTTTATTAAATAACATACTCCCTGCAAAAAAGTGTACATGTAACCAGCACAAAAAAATGTTTTTGTTAGAAACACACAAAAGTAAAGGTGAACATGATTGCGTTTGTTGTGGCTGGATAGTTAACAGTCGTTAAAATATAAAATTTGGTTTATCGATTTCACATTTACATTTTTGATTTAACTTATTCTAGCATAGTTATTTTAGGCAGTATGACTCACATACCCCCCTGCAGTACTCCAGAGTACCCCTAGGGGTACCTGCACCTGTTTAGAAACACTGATTTAGAAGGTGATCGAATATTTTGTATGGAAAATTGTTTTTAAATTAAATAATAACTATGTAGTGGAGTACAATATGTCATCCAGAATATAGTGGAGTAGAAGTATTAAATATTAGCAAAAGGAAATACTCAAGTACAACCATCTCAAAGGTGTACTCAGGGCCCTGACGCACAAAGCTGACAGTTGGCCATCAGTCAATGTCGGGTCGTCGATGAGCATCTGTCGCCTTTGTGGTGTGTCCCACACAGTTGGCATTAGTCAGCCCTTGTTGGCTTTTCTACGGTCGATTTAGCAGATTGAATTGGCGTCAGAGATGGTGGAGCCTGTCAGTGTGTGAAATCACTGTGACTGACAGTTCAACTCTGCGCACAATAAGACAAATGGAAGCAAGTAAATCAAACAAACAGCTAAAGTCAAGAGGAAGTGAGATCAAAGCAAACATGTTATATTAGGTGAAATTATTTTTTTAGCCACTGAGCTTTTAAGCAAAATCAGTTCATTATTGTGTCTGTTATTGTTCACTCGCGTACAGTATCATTTGTCCTTTCAATATCAAGGTGCGTTGTTAATGTGCAAACTGGCTAACTAGCATCTTGAATCCGTTCTGTCAGTCCTCTAACTTCTCTTTTTTAATGACTAATGACTACCACTGCCTGCTGGTGTGGAGAGTTATTTCCTGTCATGCAGGTGCAGAACATACATGCTAGCTGGCCGTTGGCTGTAGTTTTTGTGGTGTGTATAAGTGCAACATTTTTGTTGAGACACAAGCAGCTTGAGGCAACGCAGTCGGCTTTGTCGCCACAACTTCTTTGATGACAGTTTGTTGTGTCAATTGAGTAAATGTACGAAGTTACTTTCCACTTGTAGATAATTCATAACATAGCAGCAGATCAGAGTGTTTTATCAAACCAGATTCAAAGCCTTTTGAAGTAATCTATACCTTTGTTCCTCTGCAGGTCCAGTAGGACCCCCTGGCCCGAGAGGCCCTCCTGGACCACCAGCACATGACATCAATGCTACACAGTCTCAATCTGCCTTCGCCGTCCGCCTGGGCGAGTACAACCCATCCTCAGAGAAAATAATTCATTTCCATCAGGTCATCTACAACAAACAAAACCATTACAGCACAAAGACAGGCATGTTTACATGTGTCATCCCCGGTGTCTATGAGTTCAGCTTCCTCTGCACGTCCTTCATCAGTGGGGGAAATATCAGCCTGCATCGTAATGACGAGATGGTGCTCCACAGTTTAAAGGTTTATCAGGGAGGTCACCACTTGTCATCAGGAGACACGGTGCTCCAGCTGGAGGCGGGAGACACAGTGTGGCTTGAGGCCAGCGACGGGACCTCCGGCCTGAGCACCAAGAGCTTCCTCTCTGGACACCTGCTCTTCCCTGTGTGACACAAACGCTCTCCAGACTGAACCACCACCCTTAAATATGCCAGTGGTCTGTCTGCTTCAGGATGTTATTCTTTACTCAGCCTTTCTGCACTGATTTTCTCTTTCCATTAATCACATCGTCATAATATTCTATCAAATTTTGGGCCGATGGACCAGACAAGGGCACATCATGCAGCTGTTTTATATTTCTCTGAGAAATTAAATATTTATAGTTTAAGCAAGCAGCCAAATGAACAAATCAAAATGAAATTTACTGCAGCAAATTTGCTCAGCTCTGTTACAGCATGCAGTTTATTTGATTGGAAGTTAGTCTGTAGCCAATTTTGATGGTGGGACCAGTATTATTATGAATATTATGTGCACTGAAGAAATTTAAACATGCCATGAGAATATTGTGTCTTGTGCTTTGTCTGTGAGGCTTGTTTTACTGTAACTTTATCTGTTATATTTTCAGTTCTATGAATAAACAAAAGAAAGTGAGCCACTTTTAATGTTGTGTTCATGTGTTCATATTTTTGAGACATTAGAAATCAATTCAGACATCTTATGTAAGTCACAAAAAGAGAAAAGACTAACTAAAAGGTATCTCAAGGCAATTGAATCGAACGCAACTGGACTTGGTTTTGTCTTAGAAGACGTTTCACCTCTTATTCAAGAGGCTTCATCAGTTCATGCTTGTCTGACTAGGCTTTTAGAGGTTAAGTTGTTAAGCCTCCTGGGCAAGGATGAAAAGACAGCATTATAGGTGGGGGATAGGTGGTGTCGCAGACCTCCTCCTCTATTGAGAGATGGCTTTTCCAATTTCACATAGATGGCTTCTTTACACCTCTTTCAAACCATCGGTCTTCCCTGTCCAAAATGTGCACATTGCTGTCTTCGAAGGAGTGTACTTTCTCCTTGAGGTGTAGATAGACAGCTGAGTCTTGCCCTGACGAGTTAGCCCTTCTATGTTGGGCCATGCGTTTGTTTAGTGGTTGTTTTGTTTCACCAATGTACAAGTCTGGGCATTCCTCACTGCATTGGACGGCGTACACTAGGTTGCTCTTCTGAGTGTGTGGTGTACGGTC
Organism: Epinephelus moara; assembly: GCF_006386435.1. Taxonomy (NCBI): domain Eukaryota; kingdom Metazoa; phylum Chordata; class Actinopteri; order Perciformes; family Serranidae; genus Epinephelus; species Epinephelus moara. Next base: position 19,452,915 of record NC_065514.1, on the reverse strand, counting down.
TTTTGGGTGTACCAGTCTTTGTCTGAGTGTGTTACTGGGTTTGGGTTTAACTAAAAGGTAATTTAAATGCTGTTAAATTGGGCTTATTTAGGCGGTATGAAAGCACAGGACAAACACACACAGCATTATGGCATAAGCTCAATTTGTGAATTAAAGGAAAAATGCATCATTTTAATATACAGTATGCCTCCTGTAGATGGAGCCATCGTTCTTTAAACAAAATAAATGTACACTTCATGTGGTGACAGAACTGCTTCATCCTGTCAACTAGGACTTGAAAGCAGTGCATCTGAAAAAAAAATGTTCCCATCAAAGTCACAGTTGTCCTATTTACATCTCATAAGTTAATCCTTAAGTGACCGTCCTCTGTGAAAGCACAACACAAAGTTATAAGTCAAGAGACAGTTTGGCAAAAGTCCCCTTCTTTCATACTTAACCTACATCTTCAAAATGTTACATCTCATTCATAAGATATAGAGAAATGCACCCCAGTTTACTTGCTATTCACTGTCCCCACCATTTTTAAACATGCTGAAGTTATTAAGGGTCACTGGTGTCAGAATGTACCCGCGGTGACCTGGATACGGGGGAAGGATAGACAAACTAACACACTAACATTTACAACTGCGGTTAGCTCACTGAAAATTCTCCAGCCCACCTGGGCTGCATGTGTTCACACTGTAAAAGGAAAGTGGAGCGTCAAGATGAAACAGGTAATGCAAACTTACTGTATACAGGAAGGGTCAGTGCTGAGATTTAAAGGGACAGTTCCCCCCAAATTCTCAATCTGGATTGTTGGTGTGAATTACTGAGTGTTGGAGATATCGGTAGTCGAGGTGTCTGCCTTCTCTTGAGTATAATAGAACTAGATGTCACTTGGCTTGTGATGCTCAAGGAGCCTGTTTATACCTGATATTAACATGCGTCTTGGGTGATCCAATCACAAGTTGGCAGCGCTACATACATGTGTAAACAACCACGAAGACGCATTGTGACTCAGTGTATAACCACTTGTAGTGGTGATCTTGCAGCGTAAATACTAATGCGACCCCTACAAGGACTATGTTATTACTCACAGTGACATCTCCACCTGTACAAACACAACCACTAGCATGACTAACAAGCAGCTAGCAAGAGTGGAGGTGTTATGCTGCTATGCTAAACCTGGCTTTTAAAACGTCATCAGCCAAGGCTAGCGAGCCTGTAACTCAGTGCCTCTCCATACGTGTTGCATTAGACGCGAGTCTCCTTCGTGGCATGCTGCTCAGCTCAAAGGCCCCTCGTGGTCTCCCTCCAGGTGCAACTAATAGCGGCTAATGAGTCATTACCACCAACCCTCAAGTGTGAGGTCAGTGCTGACCATGCCTCCTACCACCTGCCTAAACCACACCCCCAAGACATTAATTATACTACCAATTAAGCTACCATAACAGGACGTAATAACCTTGTGTGGGGCCTTTTGACCCTCTAGCATAAGTGGCACAGGCAGTAATGGAATCCGAACACAAGTCATTAGCTGTAGACACATGATATACACAGGTGTTACAACAGTGACGTGTCTTGACTGTCTGCTTGTGTTCATGTCACTCAAACAAATGTTAATACCAGGTGAAAAGAAAGATACAATTGAAAAACTCAACAACAATGTGGATTTAGTGCGGCAGAAAGGAAAGAGTTCCTACATTAAACTGCATCACAGGGTCTGTGGATTATATTGAATGAGCAGGTCGTAGTTTCTGGAAAGAGACATTGCTGTTGAGTCTTTCGAACATTATTTTTTGGCACTTTCAGCATCACAGGCTGAGTGCCATCTTGTTCCATTATATTGAAGAGAAGACAGACATCTCTTCAGCCAATATCTCCAACACTTGACAACTCACATCGAAACAATCTAGACTGATAAATAGCACTACAGATAAGAGGAAAGAAAATATCTTTGATTTTGGGATGGACTGTCTCTTTAAACTTGGGACCTTGCGATGATTGATAATACGCTAATGAAGCTTCAGCTTGCAGCCAGTTAGCTCTGACTGTACCCAGCTAGCCTCTCTCCAATCTACAAAGCACCTCTAGTGCTCACTACAAACAAAAAAGTCGGCAATAAATTGTGAGCTGTTTTTACGGGTTCTTTGTGCTTGGCTATTTCTTGGCTCTTAGAATTCTGTTACTGTGACCGACCAAGACATAGTCTAAGTAAGAAGATGCAACATTTTTAACCTCCTATCATACAGATCCAGGCTAGCTGTTGCCTCCTGTCTTTGTGCTGAGAAGGCCAACAAGCACATTTACCAAAATGTCAAACTACTCCTTTAAATGTTGATAATGTGTCAATGTGTTCACAGCTTGTTTCAGCTGCCACCAAGTGGCCAAAAAAAATTGCAGGTTGAGTCTGACTGACAGTCGTCATCATTTCATTTTACCTAAAGACACAGTAGCGACATCCCAGTTCAGTCAACAGTGAAGTTTCAGTGCTTCCACCAAAGAACACTGACTTCCAGTGTGATCTATGTTTTGTGTTACCCCCAGTGTTTAGTCTGTTATTGTCTTGGCAAATAGAGACACATAAATCACTGCTGCAAGTCCAAAAAGAGCAAATAAATCTTTTTATCGCTGGATTAACTGGAATTTCTCCCTGCATCTCTGTGGTTGTGGGATGTGAGGACATACTGGGAGTGAAAAAAAAAGTAAGTACATCTGCATGAATCATTACACAATGTAAAGTTTTCTGGGCTGTTTCTTGATAAAGCGCTCCTCCTCCTGGTTGCAGAGTCCACAGTGTATGTGCAGAGTGCCACGTAGTCCACCAGACTGTGTGTGTGGTGAATGTGTGTGTGTGTGTGTGTGTGTGTGTGCAAACCCTAACTTGGTGCTCCAAGAGTAATGGAAACCCAGTATTTATGAAGGAGGAGAAAATACTTGAATTGTCTGTTACTCCTTTTGAGCCGAGATGAACCTGAGTTTATTCGAATAGGATGTGTTTTGCAAATGGGTAGAGGGAAAGTCAACAACCGGAGGGGAATGTAGGAGAGTAAAAAGCTGTCAAGGACTTTAACAAAAGCAGAGATGTCAGGGGATAGAAGTTGTGAGGTTTAAGTAGAGAGATGTGATTGGAGAGTCTTGGGAGTAGACCAGAGGAAGCGGTCCTTGCGGTGGATGTTTTGAGATATGTGTGCGGTCTGGTTCCACTGTGATGAGATCATAATGATGACATGAAAATGAATAATTGAATGCAAATGGAGAAAAAGAAATTGAACCAGAGAAAATTATACTTATCTTCAAACTGATGCTGGATTCGAGGAAGCCGCCAAAGTTGCAGCCATGTGGGTTTTACATCATATGAGGAGCACATTTAGTAAGATTCACCTTATATGTAGACACTGGCTGCTGTAAATGCTTAAATGTAGGCTACACGTCTCAGGCGAAGTGGCAAATGTCTGCCAGATGTTGACTCAGTGATGGCACTGAATAATTGCTGTTGGTTTTATGGTAAATTTAGCATCATGAAAGGACGGAGATCTTTTTTCCCCCCTCTGTACTCAATGACGTGTCTCATGCAGGAGGCCCTGTCACTATTTTTCTTCCGTATTCTGCGACTCAGACGTGGATTTATTCAAATTCTTTCAGCTCAGCCGAGTGCCCAGAAAGTCAGGAATGGGGGTGAATTCCAGCAACGTGGACAAAAGAACTCGGCTAATTCCTTGCAGATGTGTTTCTTGAGTTGTGCGGGGGAACACGGTGCTGCCCTCGCTGGAGAGAATTGGGACTCTGCATGGAGAAAGTTCAATGAATTACGAGTGAAAAACATCAGCGACGCGGTACAGCTGGTTCTGGCTGTCTGTCTGGTGTTCCAGGAGGGAGAAAGGAGGAAACCCAGGAACACATGCACATAGTTTTCACTCCCTGTATGCAGAATAAAAGGAGTGTGTTTTAGTCATCCCCAAACAAAAACACAATCACATATTGGTTAACAAAAAAGTAAAAGCGTTTAATACTGCAAACAAACACTACATGGTTAAAGGACAAAAAAAATGCTCGAGGGTATCTCTGAAGACAAAACAGGAAAGATTTAAAAAAAGATCAGCCAGATTCATTGCTGCTGTTGCTGTGATTCAGTTTGGAAATATGTCTGTATGACTCTTCACTTTTTAATCCTCAGAAACTGGTTATTGTGAAACCAAGTCTGGGTTTCACAAAAGCATCTCCCAGTTCATCTTCCAGTGAGCTGCTGGAATCCTGTTTCAGTATCAAACATTTCCCACTTATCTTTAACTCTTGAACAGCTCACATAAGTCTGCAGGGAGGATACATTTCCAGGAGCTCATATAACACCACTTGGCTCTGATTGGCCCTTGCAGCTTACACAAGCTGCAATGTAACATCACGTGACTGAGATGATGTGCGCCTTCCGTTATCCAAGAACAATACAACTGGTTTAACTGTAATTTACAGCATGACTTAATCAGCATACTCTACTATTAAACAGGAGCCATTCTCAGGCCGTGAAGTATTTTTAGTCCGCCCGTGGTTCTTGCTCTCTTTCTCAGCTACTGTTTGGGCAGAATAGATGTTCGATGGAATTGTAAATGTTCATGGTGATTTATAAGTCACCATCACACTGTGTTTTTACAGCTCCTGGAAAGCTGGTTTCATCAGTATTTCTCTGTAATGTTAAATATGCAACAATCAAAGTTAAAGGTATCCTGTGGAGTTTTTTTAAGCGCAAGTAGCTTTTATGAGTGGGCCCCTATTTTGCTTGTTATAATAATGATGATAATAATAAACTTAATTTACACAGAACCTTTCAAAACAGTTACAAAGTGCTTTACAATAAAGCTAAATACATTTGAAATACAGGTAGAGTGAAACAAACTCAAGTGTCACCAAGTAAAAACATAAAATACAAGAAGACCGAGACTAAAATCAAAATAATACACAAGAAATTAAAATTTATAGCAAGATTAGATAAAATCAGGATATGCTTTTCAGTAAAAGTAACCTAGGTTTTTAGGAGAGACTTATACGAAGACCCTGACTCAGACAGTCTTCATTCCTTGGGAAGGTTTTTCCAGAGCCTATGGGTCCTGACTGCAAAGCTCTGTCCCCTTTTAGTCGTCAGCCAGGACTCTGATTGCTCACGTACACTCACATGAGAATGCAGATGTAGTTGCATTAACAAGCAGGTGACATGATACACATTTCTGATGTAGGTGATCTATAGGTGATGGAACTGCACCTAGAAATGCAGCAATGTGCCTAATAAAGGCAGGCAGGAAGAAGACTGCTTGGCTTGTTACTCAGCCAGTTTGTTAGACCTCAAGGATATAAACATTTTGGTAAGAAATGTCAAGTATAAACATAACATTGTATACAAGAAAATCCACACAGCACCTTTTAGATTTTATAAAAAACAACTGTAATTATTATTTATTAAGAATGTAACAATCAAAACTCAGATTATCTGCTTCTTTGGTACTGTATGGAAACAGATTCACACCTGTCATTTGATTTTGCTTCAATATTGCTTAACTGTGGTACATGGAGCCATGTGACATCACCTCTTTCCAGTTTAGTCCCGCCCACTGTTCTTGTTGGACACCAGCAGTCATAATAAAAAGCTGATCGAGGAAATGTGTTTTCCGCGCCTTTAAATGTGGCTGTGATGGTCAAACGGCAGGGCAGTGTCTAAATAAAGTTTATAGGACGTGTCAACTGAACACGTCTTAAGGAAAAGTGTTTAAAGGAATACTTCACCCGCAAAATGATCATTGGTAGTAAAGCAGTATAATCCAAGTCTCATTTATCCAGTCGCATTCTCAGCACTTCTACAACAGATGCATTTTCACTAAAACCTCACTATTACGAGTAGCGTGCCAGGGCAAGCTCGTACATTTAATCTCTGCTCATGCATTTCATTGGGTTGTAGAGGCACGCTACTCGTCAGTGTGAGAGACTGCTTATGCAGAAGTGTTTTTAATGTTGATTTTAGCAAAAATGCATGAGTTTGGGAAGTACCGATCATACTTATATTGCACAAGTTGTAACAATAGTTGCTGTTGTTAAAGGCAGCTCCCTTTACTCCATCAAGATTTTTTCCAGTTTTTGGATTCTTCGTTCACTGCAGAAGCATGTGAGAAAAACATGTTTTCTGTATGAACACAGAGACAGACAACCATTCACACTCATATTCACCCCTACAGACAATTTAGAGTCACCAATTAACCTGCATGTCTTTGGACTGTGGGAGGAAGCTGGAGGAAACCCTCGCTGACATGGGGAGAACATGCAAACACCGCACATGTGGAAAGTGACAATAGTTGAGTGAAGAAATAAAAAAAGAAAGCTTGACAGAGAAGTTTAAATGCCGATGACAATCATAGCCTGATTGGGTGGGCGTGATTGTCAGATTGTTGATTTGAAAAGTTAAAGAAGTCTGATTCAAACATTGAAAAGGTGTGGGTGGGAGGGGGTTTCAGACGCTACTCCATCATTTGACAGCTGAAGCACTGACATGTTTAAGGAATAGTTTGATGCTTATTCACCTTACGGTGTAGAGTTGGATGAGAAAATCGATACCACCTGTCTGATAAATGTGAAACTACAGCCAGCAGTCAGTGATCTTAGCTTAGCCTCCTAGCTTGAGCAAGGCTCTAAACCCACAGCTGCTCTAGTGTTGCTCTGCGGCAAACAGATCAGTCCATTGTTGTACTACAGGCCATTTCCAGATGTAAATGTGGGTGACTGTGTGAGTGGGAACATGATGTTCCTAAAAATGAAAACACTGTTCTCAGTATTTCTACTCTGGATTTATAACAGTTTATTAAATTACTCCATATGACATACTTTTCCCCATGTTAGAGCCACTTGCCTCCATACTGTCTCTATAGGTGCTATCAGCTACTACTTTCAGTTGTAGCACTATTTGTGTCCGTATGTGATTCTTGTACTGGCTCATTCGCAGACATAAGAACAAAATCTGAAGAAATAAGAATGTAGAGTTCGTCTAAGGAAAGATCATAAGCCCCCACTTCCCCAAACAACTCCCTCGGGAACTGTTAAGAAAATGGCATGCAGCACTCCAATATTATTTGCAGTCATCTGCCCCCTAGTGTCTGGATATGGGATACTGATGATTGATCTGTTATCAGGTCACAAGGGATCTGATTTGTTGTCTATAGACTTCTAGTACTTTGTTTTTAAAGATGCATAATAGCTCACTCTGGCAATAAATCTCTTGTTGTACGTGTTGGACAAAAGTCTTCCCATGTAAACCAAATTTTTGGCTTTGAATTCACTCGCTGTCGTAAAACTTTGTGATTTGAGAAACTGTAAAGTCTTTGTAAGCACTTGCTATGGTTTAGTAGCCATGATGTGGTCAATTGTGTAGATGCTTGAAAGAATTTCCTGGTTTGCTCGACTGAGGAAAACGCAAAACCTTGGATTAAGTTTCCCCAAGCTATGCATTATATCTGGTGTTCATAGCAGGGCGGTGATTTGACTGGGCTGCTGCAGAGGACTTAGATTTATCAGGAGAGGAGTGTGGGGTCACCAGCTTGCCACCACATGCAGTAATGCAGATATCAGGTATCACCACAGCCTCATCTTGTTTGTTGCTCAGAGCAGACTAATTATGACCTTATAGAAAATGACTGTGAGATGCATGTGATGAGTGTTGCACGTTGTCTGCAAGGCTCCAACGCAGACAGGACAGGGCGGAGGGGGGTTTGCGGGAGATGGTTTCCCAGAAAAAAAATTAAACTGTTGCAGGGCCATCAAAGAGTCATGTTTAGGTTTCTGAGATCCTCCTATGAGAAAGTGGAGTGCAGAGACTTCTGGCAGAGTGTGTTGCAATTTAGTTGGGAGTTCATCCAACAGTCAAGGAAAAAAGCTATTTATCATGACATTCTGTTGATCTGGCAAAGAAAGAAGAAATGAGGACAATATACAGTAGTTTCTAGGGAATTGGTTGTGGTATTCATGTGAAATTAATCCTGACTGAGAAGGAAGAAAGTCTGCATCTGTCTGTTTTTATCTGCTATGGTTTGAAAAGTGCATCTGTTTGTGAGGAGGAAAAAAACTTTCACTTCTTGTTAGTGACACACGTTAACTGGTAATAACCACTTCTCACTGGGCCAGACTGAGCAGTTATCAAACACACTTGGCTGGGCATGATCACACATCACGTATCCATCCAGTGGTTATATGAGCAGCAGCACCAGACTTGTATAACAGATTCAGAAACTCCAAATGCTGAACTCCTCCTCCTCATCATCTCACTGGGCGCATCTGCAGGCTGCAGGAGCAGAGCGATATGAGTTTACACGGATACATTTAAACTAAGCTTTTCCTCTCTGCTCACTGAATATCCCTCAAAAAGAGATGAGGGATTTTTGAATTAAAGGCGAGTAGCAACTCTGGCTCAGTTGAAATACTCGCTTTGTCACATTCAATCTAATTGAATTGAGATCACAATGGGATTACGCATATTTGGCACGCCACTTTACGCATATGCGTGCGTCTATTTTTTTGTTTTCATCCTGCAAGCTGCCCGGTCTCAAACCAATCCGGGGACTCAGCAAGGAGACAACCAAAGAGCGGCTCTCCGGCAGACGCTACAGTGGTCTCACAACGGCAAGGTCTTTAGCATATTGAGCCAGGGGTCGGAGTACCAGCCACCGAGGCGGAGGGGCGCACCTCAGGAGCAAGTGCAGGCGCGACCTGTCACCATCATTCGTGATGCGAGCGTGAGACAACCGGACACTCCGAGCCAGCCGGCGGCCCAGCAGCAGCAGCCTCCCCGGCCGGCATCCAACCCTCACAGCCCCCGCGGGCTCCCGCCTCCGCTCCAGAGGCTCCTGAGAGGGCAAGAGAACCGCCAGCATCCCCATGACCGCCCCGCTGAGCGCACGGAGACGCAGAGGAGAAGCAATGACACCGAGCAGAAACTCACTGTCAGCCCACCTCCGCCCCGGAGAGAAGACATGATGGTCGGTGATGACCCCTACGACCCCTACAAGTCCATCGACAGCGATAATCCGTATTACAATCATTATGACGTCTACGAGAGGCCGAGGTCGAGATCAAGATCGAGACCTGGATATGGAACAAGCTATCATCAGTACGGTAAGAGTGGAGAAAGTGTTCTCAAGACTACACTAATCAGATAGATATGACCCTTTAAGTGGAGTTGTTTCAACTCTGGGGGGACACACATATTTGGGTGAAAATTTTGAGCATTAAACACTTAATTTCCTGCATTCTGGTAACTTTTACGCACCAATTTATGGTGTTTAATTTGGTCAAAGTCCTCTGCTACTTTAATGTTCATGCTCTAAATAGTGAGGTGAGGACATGCCCCCCGTGCCCCCCCTGAAATATACACCTATGCTAAAATGCTTGCAGTGTGTCAGTCAGTCTGTTAATCAGTTAGTGTTGTCTCATTTTAATTTTCTGCATCTATTTGGCATCTGTTAAAGTATTAATTTGAGAATGACCCATATTCATTTACTGACCTGGTTCATGTACCACATATTTATTGTAATGCTGTGTTGTTGTTATAGGTCTGCCCGATCTCGTACCTGACCCCTACTATATTCAAGCCTCTGCTTATGCCCAGAGAGTCCCAATGTACAACCTGAGATGTGCTGCTGAGGAGAACTGTTTGTCAAGGTAGACTCACATCAGAACTTATCCACAGTGAAAGAGAGAAAAAAAAAGACGGGGTTTACATCCAAGTCTGAGTGTGATTCAGAGAGCTTTGAGCCATAACAACCACCTAAAGTGTTTGTGGGTGAGGGCTGCCCAGTGGAACCATGAGATGAGGTCAAATTAACCGAATCCTGCCACTGATGGTGGAGACGGGGTGGAGTGGACGTTTAATCATAGTTTGCCCCGAGGAGAGAAAGCCCGAATGGTAAACACATTATCGAAAACTAACCCAAACAACCACGTGCCTCCAAACTATTTTTCCAGCCTCCATATACACATAGACTGCCTTCACTCAGAGACAGAGAATCTGCTCCACTCAGGGATCGAGCAGGAAAAACAATCTTAGTGACGTAATTGTGTCCACATATAACCTGTGTCTTTTTTTCCTGCTAACTTATGCTCTTCTTTTTCTTCATGTCGGCAGCTCGGCTTATTCAGCCAGAGACTATGACACCCGTATGCTGCTGAGGTTTCCTCAGAGAGTCAAGAACCAGGGGACGGCGGACTTCCTCCCCAGCAGGCCACGTTACTCCTGGGAGTGGCACAGCTGTCATCAGTGAGTATAATGTCATGTCAGTGCTTTCCACCTCATCATCACACACAGAAAGAGAAAGTCTCTGAGACTTGTGGCTGCTCTCATGTGTCATTTGTTCTCACTGGCCAACATGCTGACATCAATTAGAGGCATTTACATGAGGAATTCATGCATGGAAACATAAACTAGATCTGGATCTACTTTGGAGAGAAGTGTCTGAATGAGATACAGATCAAAAACATCCAAATGTTACCTTACTCATGTGTTTTTAAAGGTCCAGTGTGTAGGATTTAGTAGCATCTAGTGGTGAGGTTGTAGAATATAAACCTCTCCCACATGCCGAGCGTGTAGGATGGGGAAAGGCAACCTGCGGCTACAGCTCTTTAGCCCTTCTCCAGTGGCTTTGACAAAAATATATGGAAATGAATCAGTTCAACATTTTAATTTTCATTTATCATTGTTGTAAGCCTAAAGTGATTCTTACATTCTTCAAATGTAAAAATGTGTAGTCTTTACACCAAATAAACAAACACTTGTAACATTTTGTAAACTAAAACATGTGTCGTACATCAATGGCCTGGCGCTTTAACCTCTCCATTTTGCCGAACCTCAATAGTGGAGGCTCGTGTTGAGTGTAGCTGGGCTAGCTATGGATTCCAAAAAGTCTCGCCATAGCTGCAAAGCTGAGGTACCAAATAATCATAAATTGTATAGTGGCCCAGTCTACCATGTGGTAAAACATATTAATGAATGCTCATTTAGACCTATCAATAATGTTTATAGGCTAAGTTAGATTGGCGGTTCAATCCCCGGCTCTTCCAGACTGCATTTCGAAGTATCCTTGAGGAATATACTGAACCCAAAATCGCTGTTCCTTCGGTGTGTGTGTGTTAAAACAAACTGAGTAGCAGGTGGCACCCTGCCTCAGCCACCAGTGCAAAAAAAAAAAAAAAAGCATCTTGAGTGGTCGGAAGACATTTACCATTTACCAGGTTGCCGACTGTGGTGTAGGAGAACCACAGTGGCCGACCTGAAAATGCAAATGGCCGTTTCATTTTTTCGTTCTGGGCTATTGTAAAACAACATGGTGGACTCCGTGGCAGAGGCAGTCCCCAGGAAGTGCACCAGACCTTGAAGCTAATTTGGCATAGTAGCCAAACTGTGTAACTACAACTTCCAGGTCCGTCACATGATGCCATTGGAACTTTTCTCTATAGACTTACATAGGGAAAGGGACGTTTGTAAATCAGTAGATAATTCTTTTTGAGCATCGTAACCCCCACGAGATGACTCGTTTCTCTATCGGGATTTGATTCATTCTGTCTGTAAACATTTTAAATGTTTAGAAGAGCTGCAAGATTTAATCATTTTATCCCTATTCAAGTAAGCAGAGCGCTAAACCGGAAGTAGCTAGTTAGCTACTCGGCTGGCGAATTCTCTTGGTTGCTTGCTGTATGGGCCCAGTGATGCAGGAGATCCGGGTAATTGTACACTTGAGAAGTGAAACTTTTTTGGCTTCATTCACTACTGAGCAGCTTCCATAGGAATGAACAGGGCCCTGCCTCCAACAGCTCATTCAAAGGTTAGAAAAACACGATTCTTATTTTCAGGTGTTTATGCACTAATGAAAGCATAGGTATGAATATCATATACCATTTCTCCCCCTAAATACCACACACTGGATCTTTAAGAGTTTAAATTGCAGATGGAATATTTTCTTCACACATTGTCACTCTGTAGTTGTTTTGTTCATCATTTACAAATATAAGCAACCACTTCTTTCCAGCAGTTTTCTTCACTACATCATTTGTCTTCTCCAGCCTGTAGTTGTGGTATGGCACCCCCTGTTGAACCACAGTTGTGTTACTTTTGGCTGTTTTATAGTTTTTGTTGGCTCTTTTATTGCGTTGCAGGGATTTGGGTATCAGGACTGACATCTTAAAATGAGTTTTAATTGCATCGTCAGGCTTTTAAAGATGTCATTTTCTACTTTTGCAAACTCGACATAAAGGCAGTGAAATGGGCTGTGACTGTGACTGAACTGTGTGTGACCTTTGCATTCAGTTAATTTATAGCTGCAAAGCCAGACATTGTAAAAGAAAGTTCTGTGATGGAGATAATGAGCCAAAAAGGAAAACCGCTGGTGTGGTTGTCCCTTTATTGAGCTCATGGAAAAGTGCCTAGTTTTCCTTGATTCCGCAGAAACTACCTCAGTCCATAGTTATGTTGTGAAACAACCAGTTCACTGTGCAAATCCTCAAGATGGAGCACACATGGCAGAGATCCAATAAACTGTTGATGTAGACTGTATAGAAATTTTGTCAGTGTTTTGAAAGTCGATTTATGTTAAAATCCAGACTGTTTTTCTCTCATTAAACAAACTAAGATAATGGAGTTACAGCAGAATCAGATCCACTGTTGCTCTACATGAACATGATGAATTAAATAAACACCTGTGATGTTTGCAGTCACAGCAACTTGTAGCCTGGAACTTGTCAACATTTAAAAATTAATCTGTAATTATGTAAATGTGGCTCAGGAGCAAAAATTGTTCCTGGTGAGTCTGAATGTGACAAACAGCACATGGTTGTTTTACTGATGTTGAACTCACTCAGTTCAGTTTATAAATGCCTGCAGCTGTTGAACACTGTTGCTGCTGCTCCACAGGCACTTCCACAGCATGGATGAGTTCAGCCACTACGAGCTGCTGGATGCCTCCACTCACCACTCGGTGGCCGAGGGCCACAAGGTCAGCTTCTGCCTGGAGGACACTTCCTGTGACTACGGCTACTACAGGCGATATGCCTGCACCTCACATACACAGGTCTCAAACATACCTACTTAAAATACAACTGTTGAAATGTTATTATTAACTTTAAAAGAGCTATAGTGGACATTCAGAGTGTTTCTCTGACTTAGAGTCTGGGCTGGGATTGTCTGCACACGGCTCTAAAGATTGATGATGCCTCTCCACTTCCTCCCAGTGTACGAAAATGTAGCCAAAATACCTCAGATGCGAGCGCTGCCATCTTGCACTTTCGGAGCCAGAGTCTGCACAGTAGAAAGCTGGAGCTGTAGTATCGAGTTTCTATACACCAGCGCCATTGATCACGAGCACACCAGTGACACGCACGGCTGTCAATCATGATGTCGAATTCCTTTTTATAGCATCAGATAACTTATTAAAACCAAACATATCAGAAAAAACACCTGGCCTGCCTTCAGTGACAGAAACCATCTTCTGGAAAAAAGTTCTTCGATGTGTATTTTGATTTTTTATTTCAGCTCATGTCCCATCCGATAACACTGAGGGGGCGAGTTTTACGATCTATACTGCAGTCAGCCACGAGGAGAGAATGAGAGGTTTTAACATCACTTTTGGGGAACTTTCATGCCGTCCATCTTTATATACAGTCACTGTTGTAAGGCAGCAATACACGTGCAGCTCCTGAGTCCAAGACAGATTTCCCTACGGGGACGTATCACATCATACAACAAAGTACAGAGAAGCGCGGATTACAACACACACAGAGGGAGCGTGACTTCATTCTTTTAACAGGACGTCATCACTCCAATATACCTTTAAATTGCAAATAGTAGTTTGCCGCTGTATTAATGCTCTGAATGTCATGTGGAGCTCCTTTAAAGCTGCTCTTATCAACAGCTAAAACCTCGGATAAACCAATTGTACACTTCCTGCTCAGCACCAAACGGCAGACAGACAACACCAGCGATTACCTTGTGGACACAGTGAAGAATATAGTAGCTAAGGAGACAGATATTTTCCTCAGGAGTTGGTGGAGACCAAATACAGAGCTAAAAGAGAGCGCATATTTTTATTATATTTATCATGTGGCCAGAGACATAACTCCAAATGAACAATAATGCTGCTTTGTGTCAGCTGGAAGTGTAAATAAGCAACTTTTTGCTAGCAAGACTGCCACATCAACTATATAAAGTTATCATACGTCAGTCTGCTGTTTACAGGTTGTTTTGGGCTGCCCCCAAGTGGCCAAAGGAAGGAAGCTCAACAGGCAATTAGCTGCTGTAAATAAATTTGATGCATGATGCACAGAAACATCGAAATAACACAGTGACATAACCCAAACGATGGCTCTGCTCTCGTCAACTGTCACGATAGTGGGATAGTGAGCCAGCATGCACAATACAAGGACCATTTCATTATTTATATGTGTGCTTTTCCTGTCGTGACATGTCAAATTGTCTTCAGTAAAAAAGATCTATTTGAATTATTGTGGTCAAGACATCAAGACATATAGCTATAACGATACTAAAAACTGCAGTGATACCCTGCTGCACATTCACACTTTAATGGTTTAGTGTTATTTGGGTTTAGATCAGATTAGAGGATAATGACTTCTAATGACTCGTTTCTCATTAAATGACTTGGTTGTAGGATTTTGCTTTATACATTCCTTAAAATGGAAAAGAGAGTAACTTAGAAAAACAAGCGCTCTATTCGTGAAGCAGCCGCCCATTAGAGAACAACTTCAGTATTTCCTTTTTGCACAAGCCAGTGGTGATTAAATGATTTCCTGTAAGATGATCCCACCTGCCTGGACGTCTGTGATCAGTTCTGCTGCACATGATTTATTTTTTCCATCCTGTTCTTTTCTTTATTTTGACTGGCTGATTTCTGTCTTTCTTCATCTCTGTTTGTCCCATTTTTTTTTTATCACAAGTGTTATATACTTACCCTTAGATATTAGACTGTACTACTTTGTTACAGATACTGCTCTGTATGTTAAAGGGAATTATTTGTTTGTTTATATAATGTGTTCATGTGGATGGTGTCCAATGTGCAGGGTCTGAGCCCAGGATGTTATGATACCTACAACGCAGACATCGACTGCCAGTGGATCGACATCACAGATGTGAAACCTGGAAACTATATCCTCAAGGTCTGTCCGAAAAACCAGATGACATTTATCTCCCTCGTGAGACACTAAACCCCTTTAAAGAATTGCACCTGGTGTGGAGTCACCTTGTATCCATGAGTGTATGTTGTTTATTTATCTTTGCTGCAATGTTATTGATTCTTATATATCAGCCACATATATTTTTGTCCTCACAGGTCAGTGTAAATCCACACTATCACGTCCCAGAGTCAGACTACAGCAACAACAACGTGCGCTGTGACGTTCGCTACACTGGCAACTACGCCTACGTGTCAGGATGTCACATGTCATCGTGAGTGTCATGTCTCAAGTGACAAATATCTCTGATATTTCTTGCTTCCTCCGTAAATCATCATGATGTTTTTATTCTCTTTTTTCAGGTATTAAGAGATAACGGTCATTCACAGCAGCTCACTGGAGATGCTCTGTAAATGACAATGCAGAGGACTGCATACAAAAGCATATAAACCACCATGAAATAAATGTTAGACGTTCATTTTATTATTTAAAATACTCCCAATTTAGAAAGAAAAAGACAAGAAAGAACAAAAAAAGACTCATCTGACGTCATAGTGCCAGATAATGTTGAATTCTTCTTTGCTTGTGTTGTAAAGCAGCTTTCCTCCTTTCTGATAAATATATTCTTATCTCATCTTTTCTTACGAGCATTTTTCATTTCTGACTTTTTTCTATTGCGTTGTACTGTATGCTTGCCTTTAATACCACTTGTAAGATAGTTAAAGAATAAAATCCTTGAAATTTAGAAGCTTAGAATACCAAGTTACAAAGGATAACAATTCAATATCGATTATATCACGATTTTAAAATGAACCAGCTGTAAAGGAAAATGTATTTGTTATATTTATATGCAATGAAAGAAACTCTTTTTACTTCAAAGTTTTTGTTGAAACTGAGTTGAATAAAACTTTGTGAAAGTGTATCACCTTTTTAGACTGAGCCGTTTGAAGTGACTTCCCCATCTTGCCTTTGTTTCTGACCTTTATAAAACACACTCTGAGAATCACAAATAGACAAACATGGTGTAAAAGAAAGGTAAACACAAAAGGTTGAACGTAGGGCTGCAAACTAATGATTTTCTTTACAGTTTTGGATTTTTTTCATGAATCCATTAATTGTTTGGTCGATAAAATGTTATAATGATAAAGTGTTTTAATTCTACATACTTGATTTTATTTTATTTTATTTTATTTTATTTTATTTTATTTTGGGGAAGGAATGACCTGATTCCTGTAAAAAGTATACATAATATTCCAAAGATACATGCTGATTTTTAAAGATTATTCCATAAATAAGTACTGCAGTGATTTCATAGACTATTTTGTTTAAATTAAGTCATTGAACTTGTGAAGAGAACAGAGACAGAAATATTCTGATCAATGGTGTGATCCTTTGTTAGAGTAAAAATAATAATAATAATAGAGAGGCAGCGGGCATATGACTGACTGGTGACATGAACAGTGTCATTAAACGTAACATTATAAAATAAAAAAAAGGACCTTTTGAAATAAAAATGAAATGATATTCAGCTTCAACAAAAATATTTTATTATGAAGGAATGATGATGTAGTATTTTGTTATAGTTAATAAGTGGAATATTTTATATTTTTTAAATTATTGTGTGCTTATATTTTACACATTTAATTAATTAAATTAATTATTTTCTGATTTATTTTGTTATTCAATATTCAACACTTTAGTGCTGAATGCTCCATGATTTGGAGAATTATTATAAATATTATTATTATTAATAATAATGTAGTAGTAGAAGTAATATTATTATTATTATATAATTGATTAATATTTATTCATTTATTTTTATTTATGTTTTATTATTACCTGGTGACGTGCAGCACACTCCGGTCCAGCAGGGGGCGCCACTGAGTCTTTGTCCGTGTTGTTTAAATCCAGTGATTTTCATCAGGCTGTTGGGAGAAACTGGAGTCCACCACCACCAGCAGCAGTGTGTGTGTCTATGAGAGAGTGTGTGTGAGCCTCAGGACCAGATATTACTGACTAACCTGTGTGTTTGTCACGTTAACATGCATCACCCGGTCCGAGTGTCGATCCCGTCGTTTCGGTCAGAAAACAACTCGATCGAGAAAGGATACACGGTAAGCTGCTCCATAATAACCTCCGTGTGTCGGTGTGTGTCAGTATGTGTGTACCTGCGTGTGTCGTCTGCTCTGCTGCTGTCATCAGTTTCTCATTTTAACTCCCCTATCATTTTTGAAGCCTTAAAATTATAAAGTATCTTCCGTTTAACATCAAACTGCGTTAGTGTCGCTGTTAAATTAATGTTTGTTGGTTCAGATGATTCACAGCACTGAATTCACCCTGTGTTTACACACTGGAAACACCTCACTGATCAAAACTACTTATTAAAAACAATTTAAAGAGTAAAACATGTTACACATGAGTCTAATCAGAGCCACAGGGTGAACCAGCCCACACAGGATCCTCAGCTGTCTGACAGAAATAGACTTGGATTTAAATGAAGCTGTCTGACATCAGACACCTAATATCAAGTGTTAATGAAGCCTTTAAACTCATTTTACCTCCATAAATTCACCATAAAGGAGCACACTAGATGTTTATAGTTTTAGTGAGGCAAAAAAATAAGACCGTTCACAATCAGAGCAGCACAAGCTGAGATATATTGACTTTACTTCTTAGTGTAAGTCAGCCTCCACACACACATGGGAGTTTACACTGCACACAGCCTGTAGGTTAGGCTCCAAAACTCCAGGTTTCAGTGCAAACTTTCTGTCAATTACAAATCTTATACAACCTCTTTTTCCCCTATATTTAAAGCACATATGTTGCATATATTGTGTATAATTATTACTCTTACTTCTACTTATGTATATATTGTGTTGCACATTGTAGCATCATACACATAGTTTTATATTTCTAACTTTTCATACTAGTTTTATACATTTTAATGTGGCATGAGGCTCATATTTTTTATATTTTTACACACTTTACATACTCAGCACATTAAACATATTCTATATTTTTTAAATATTTTACATACTAGTGTTAACATTGTAGCATACATACTTAATACTTTATACCTCTTATTTCTGCTTCTACATGAAAGCGACTGTAACGTATCACAATTTCCACCCAGGGATCAATTAAGTGTTTCTGATTCTGGTTAGATGTCATATAGATAGATGAGGCCAGTATTGACTCTAATACCGACCTAGTGTATCGGACTAGTGCATCCTTAACTTTTAGCGTCCCTGAGAGGTCAAACTGTCCAGTATTTGACAAGAAGAAAGCAACAAACACCAGGTTACCTTGTTCTGACCTCCAGGTGTGGAACCAGTGTTTTATATTAGAGTGTATTATGACTTCGTGGCAGCAGTTTGGAGAAGGTCCTGTCCTGTTTCAACATGACAGTGCCCCCCATGCACAAAACCAGCTCCATAAAGAACTTGGCGTCTGCTACAGAGTCGCCTTAAACTAGATTATATCATAAGCATGGGAGATTGTAAAAACAAGATTAAGGACAGTTTGACCCCTGAATGAACACGTCTGCTCACTGAATGCTGGTTATTCAGTAATGAAGCTGTAAATTGTTTGTTTGTACTAAGTGCGTTGCTCGTTTCTTGCATGTTCAAATTTTTTTACTCTATTTGTCCATGTGAAAGTCTTCATGCTGCTGTCTTGGCCAGGACTCCTTTGCAAAAGAGATTCTGAATCTAAATGGGAACATTCCTGGTAAAATAAAGGATCACATATGGGTTTAATGTATGAATATATATATTTTTACAGTGATAAACCACTGGGATTTTTATAGCATTATGAAAACAGTGAATATATTTGATGTCATCAGTGTCTTTTGGACATTTTTCACCTTTTTTGCAGTTTCTTTCCACATTGATGAAAACGTTTTATTGCTGAGTTGTTCCAGAATTTGTCAATAACGCTGGCTCTTGGGCGATGCAGTATGCGTTAATGTTGCCAGGACAGAATTGCAGTAACCATTGCCGTCATTCAAGAGCGAATTTCCTCATTTACCTAACATTGGCGAGAAGAGCGTTGTTTTACGGAAGAATCCAGCTGAGTGACGGAAGTAGAAGTCTGTTTAGGGATGTTAACCGTAATCCTGACAGATCACTTTTTTTTTTACAGCAGCCAGATGTTTCCTCTTGGTAACCAGCTGACACAGGCTGTAACTGACAGCTCTGCAGTCAGCTGGTCAGTCCGTTACACGTCATGCACGGATGCACTGGGAGGGGCCGTTGTTGGCTGATGGGCTGTGGTGATAAATCATGTTTTCCTCAACTGACTCTCAACAACAGAAGTCACCCTTTTTGCAAAGAGTAGTACCAACATTTTCCTTCTTTCCTTTCTGTCTTTCAGGTCTTCAGAATTGACGTGCTGATGAATGGCAGACAACATTCTGTTGAGAAACGTTACAGTGAATTCCACGCTTTGCATAAAATGGTGAGCTCCAGTGAATCCCCAGAGTGCAGACAAAGTCCTCCTTATCATGAGTCCAGATTTAATGTTCAAGTCCTTAACCTTAGCATTTAATAAGTGAAAACCTTATGATATTACAGGGTTCCCACAGTCATTAAAAAACCTGGAAAAGCCATGGAATTTCACATTCATTTTTTCCAGGCCTGGAAAAGTCATGAAATTAGTAAAAACCTTTAAACGTTTTGGTAAACTCCTGGAATTTTGTTGTGTATAATGAAATTGTTACAGTAATCTACTATACTGTAACATAACAGCACATTTATTTCCATGTCATTTCACTGATATCTAAGATGCAACAGAGTTTCAGTGTCTTTGCTGTACTGCATAAAGTGCAAATGATTACTTTATTAAGGACACAGAGAACGGTCCATAGCATACCACAAAAAAAACATTAGTCTATGTACAAAAATACTATATATATCTATAAAAAGACAAGAAATACCCAACACTACATTATATAAGTTCTTAAAAATGGACAAAATTCAATAAACTGCACCCACAAACAAGCTGGAGAGCCAGTCTAGTGCTCAGCTCAGGGTTGGACAAGGCCTGGATGATATGATACTATTCTCTGAGACAGAGAGCCTGCACATATATCGCTAAATAAGATTTCACATTATAACAGGGCAAGTAGGCACACCAACATTTACAAACATGCGGCTGGCTCTACACCACCGTGGAAGTTTAAGAAGTAGTCTCATGCCATCGTTATAGGCCACATTAAGTCTTTGCATATTGCTCTTGCTACAGGAGCGCCACAGGGCGGTATGCAGCGGGGTACAAAATACTCTAAAAAGAGCGATCTTCACATTAACTGAATACATGCTGAATTTGCGAGCAAGCATATTAGCTTGTGCATACAACTTGTGACACTCTGTGGATATCTTTATCACCAGATAAATCATAGACAATATAATGGCCGAGATATTTAATCTCATGACACACTTTAAGAACAATACCAGATAAAAAGGATTCAGGAAATGCTCGTGTTCTGTCTTCTTTACTTATAACAATCATAATGTTGCTCTGATTGGCATCATATTTGATGCTATGCACTATATGGGCAGAAGATTACCAAGTCGTCTGCATACATGAGATGATTATCAATTGCTCAGACTACTAAAAATGTATTGACAACCATTTAAATAATTGGTTATCATTTTAAGTAAATTATCAAACAAAAATTGTCAGGCATTTGTAGGTTACAGTTTGTTCAGTATGAGCTTTTCTCATATTATTAATAACTAAATCAAATTTGTTTTGTCTGTTGCTCTGTCAGATGATCACTATCCTTACTTCTGCAGTCAAACAATACCTGCGTTTGATCGTTTTTGTACACAGATCTAGAAATAAAGTCTATTTGTATGGTTTTGCGTGCAGCAAATCACAGCCAGTGTTCTTAGATTTTATGTGACATGTGATTGGCGCTCTACTGCAACAGGTACAACTGAGTCTGGAGTGTGGTGAAGTCAAGCGTAGTGTCTTTTCAGTGTGCCAAGATGCCACCAAAACAAAATGGCGTCTGCTGGCATTTTACACAGCTGAATGCTTCCATTCACATAATGGGCATCAAATGAAGAAGAAGAAAAAAGGAACCAAATGAAGCACTGTTTTGACATCAGTATCACTTTAAGGGTACTGGTTTTGTAATTTTTTTAAATGATACCCAGCCCTAAAGATGACACGTTGTGCTCTATCTTCCACCTTCAGTGTCTGAGATTTTACAAAGTAAACCATTAATTCAGTGATCACAAAAGTAGGTACAACATAATTTATGTAGCCCATTTCAAAGACATAACATTGGCTTTATTT
Organism: Epinephelus moara; assembly: GCF_006386435.1. NCBI lineage: Eukaryota > Metazoa > Chordata > Actinopteri > Perciformes > Serranidae > Epinephelus > Epinephelus moara. The sequence continues at coordinate 19,431,432 of NC_065514.1, read as the reverse complement.
ACTAGTGCAACATCCAGAAGTGTGTACTGTAAGCATGCTCAGGAAATCACTACAGCAGATAAATAAATGATTAATGTTCTCTGGTGGTGAACCACATTCACCATACCATTTTGTTTGAGGTTATTTACAGATGAATCCCTCTTCCTGTTCTGCTCAGTAGTCGAGCAGACTTGCAGTGGAGCTTTGCTTTTCACACCTTTATACACTGAAAACACTTTGACATGTCACAGTATTAAATGCACAGACAGTTGCTCACTAAATGATTAAATGATTGATGGCAGAGTTCCATTTAGCTGCTTCATTTTCAGGGTCCTAATATCGTGCATGCTGCCTCACTGCTATGACTTACATTATGACAAAGTCAAAATGTCTGCAGCCTGTGAAAACTGCCAATTATGGTGAACACATGGTGGGTTATCACTGATGTCAGTAGGAGTGTAGTATGTGTTTAGTGCTAATTAGGAAACGTGGGCATGTTAGCATTTAGCTCTAAGCACCACTCTGCCTACAGCTTCCAGGCCCCCAGGAATGCCGCTCAGCCCTCCCTCCAATTGTTCCCAGTGGCCACTTGCAGTATTGCAGCAAAAAATCCCCTGTGGCCCAGAAAGCATTTTCCCACAACATTGTAAAACTGTGGACAGGACATCTCAGACTGCAGACTGTCAATTATGACTCTTTCTATTATGAATTTTTGACTTTCTTCAAGCTGAGAAAAGCGTTTTTAAAATCTGTGACGTCACTACAATGTAAAGTCTTTGAGCCAAGCGGGAACCTGCGTTCTGAACCAACGAGCGTAACACTACTATTAGGCGCCATCTCGGCATCTGGTATGTAGGTATTATGACAGATCTATGACAGCTTCATAGAGCTGCTAGATGGCTTTTGACCAGGGATACTCAACTTGCTTTGCTCTGGGGGCCGCCTTTGCAAAATTACAGGACTCTAGCAGCCAGTCGCAGCAGCTCCACACAGGTCAGGTGTACGTAGGGACGTTTCTAGGATTTGAGGACATTCAGGGATGAACCCATGCCTCTGTTCGGGTGTCCAGGGCTTCCTTCATGGCACTTTTTTTTATGTTTTTTGATGCTTTTTATAGACTTTGGCGCCTTAAATACTTCAAAACTACAAAAAAATCCCACTGTGAATCAATTCATTTTCATCATGAATTAGACAATGTTCTGGGGCCAACCAGCACCCTATCACAAGGCAGATTTGGCCCTCTGGCTTTAAGTTGAGTATGACTGCTGTAGACTCTTGTTTGTCCTGTATTTTTTAATATGATGTTTTCAAATCCCTCCAGCTAAAGAAGAGCATAAAGCCACCTGAGATCCCCTCCAAACATGTTAGAAACTGGGTTCCCAAAGTCCTGGAGCAGAGGAGACATGGTCTGGAGCTCTACCTGCAGGTACTTCGACACACTGCCACTTCACCTACTGTTTGCTGAAAATAAAGAACAAAAAGTTCCTTTATGCAGATGAAGTCAGAATCATGAACGCAGCTTTTCTTTTACCAAATCCAGATTGTGTCTAGCGCAGAGTAAACACACAGAGATACAGTACAGATGTAGGGAGATTAAACAAAGCCAGAATATCACCAGAGAGTTCATGCAGGTCACTCCAGTTGTGTACCGCCGCCACTTCATGTGCACATTGCAATTTGCTTTTGTTTTGTCTGTTTTGCCAGACTATAATTATGGAAAATGGAGTTCTCCCAAAGATATTCCTGGATTTCCTGAATATCCGCCATTTTCCTTCAGTGCCAAAAACAGAAAGCTGTGGGTGAGTTGAATCTATGAAATGAAAGACCAGGATTGTGGCAGTTTTTAAAAAATCTGTGCGAGAGGATGCTGCCAGGCCTGTGGACGACTATGTGGCTTAACTTTCATTCTTTTTCTTTAAGGTCATTTGATACAGAATCAGAGGAATCAAGGTGAGTCTACCACATAAAATGCTTCAGTAAATACCCCACTTGTGAATATTGAAGCTTTTACATGTTATACATACAAAAGACAGTTGCTAACAAGTGGCTAAATGAGACAACAAAGGTTGTCCGCAGGCCCACCCACAGAGATCCAAAAGGTCCAATAAATGGGTCGGTCCTTTAGATCAGTGGTTTTCAAACTTTTTGTGCCCAAGACACACCAGAGGGAAGCCAAAATCTCAGGCAGACCTGTATTTATATCTGTGCACAATAGCTTCTACAACATGTTTTATAACTCTTGTTACGACTTAAGACAATGAAAATAAGAAAAAATAAGCTTTCATGATACTGTCTACTGACAGTTTTTTTTCTTTTCATGGTAGGTCGTCTTCACTGGTGCTTTGTTGTAATTTGCTCCGTACAATAAAGCGATCCATTGTCCCACTCACGGCTTTCTCCTCTTAGTTGTTATCATCCCTCACACTGGCTGCCAATCAGGGCTTTGAATGTGTCATACTCTACAATTCCTATGCGTAAACGGCGACTGCTACTACTCCGCCTTTACAGCCTCGTTGTGTTTCTACTTGCGCTCTTGCAAACTATTCTGACTCAAACTGTCCAACTCATAGATTTATTAGTTTATAGTATTTTCCAGTTGTAGTCAAGTTGGAAGTTTAGTGGTGGAGATGCTGAAGTCCTTTGAGTCATTTGTTTATAGCTTAATGTTAGCTTTTTACTTCTGGCGATTGCATTAATGCTACAAAAATCACTGAAGCGGTGTTAATTTGTGAAGATTATCTCACTGAACAAAACTCATAAACTTTTGTTTGCCTCTGAGCTTATTTTCTGCAATAATCCAAAATCCAATGGAAAAACCCCACTGGATTTTGGAGAAAGCAACCAGGGCGACATTAACTTCTAGGTTCGCCCACAAAATAATGTTATCGCTCCACCACTTTATACTGCTTTTGTGAGTCACGTTTAATTCAGGCTAGTGTGCGAGAACTTTGTCATTGACACAGATGATAATGGGTTGCCAGATCTGGTAGAATTTATCTTCACACCCTCTCAGTAAGAATTTAATTCTTTACCAGATGCAGGTACTGCGTTACATCTTTCATAAGAGCAGAGAAGGTTGGAGCTTGTTCGCTTCCAGTTTAGTAGTATCAGTCTCTGTGCTAGAAGGGTTACAGATGTTTTATGTTATATTGAAAGGTGGCTAGCACAAGATCAGATCATTTGACTCCAGAGGATTTTAGAGTTTTGCACCATTTTTAACTGGTGAAATCTTTGTTAGTCACTATTTGCTCTGCACTTGAACTTTACTCGGCATGTCAGTGACTCCACCTACGTTTCTTCATCCTGTTAATTCATATGCAGCATGTAACCGCCCACAGACCCTCTGACTTCTCCTTTTTGGGCTTTTCTCAGTAAACTTTCCCATCAGCCGGTCTTGCTGTTTCTGAGAGACCCCTACCTGCTGCCGTCTGCTCACGGTGAGTGAGCTGCCTATGCCTAATATCATTTTATCCCTGTGCTTAATCATTACAGATATTAATTATTTATGGTAAATAAACTATAAAACTATTGTATACAACTTTCTTTTCTTCTTTCCTTTCAGATTCATTCTCAAACGTTGTGATCGAAGGTGTGGTACATGGAGTTTTCTACCCAGATCTTCAACCAAGGTAGAGCTGCTGACACGGATCTGAGGGCACGTCATTGCAAAAAGATGCTCCGTGTTTTCACACCATTTTTCGGTGTGCGTCAGGAGGGACATGACATGTTTAGATACACTGAGCCTCCTTTACATTCTCCAAAGCATAAAACAAAAATCCATACATTTCTTTTCTTCTTTCAATAAATCACTGGTACTTCATTTAAAACCCTTACACCCACTAACGTCTGCACCATCACTATCGGTTGTTTTTTTAAATAATCAAAACTGATTTCAGTGGATTTGAATCCTAACAAAATCATTTTAGGAAGCAACTTCTGTCAGCTATAAAATATAACTATATGTGAAACAGTTTGGCAGGTTAACATAGATGTTTTTAGGCATTAGAATCAAAATAATGAATGACTATAAAGATTTTTTTTTTTCAGATTACAGCAAATAACTGCAGAGAAAGCAATGAATGAAATCACAGGATCCACTGGAAGTAGAGATAAGAGGCAGATCAAAGTAGGGGAAGTGCTCTTTTTTGAGGGCTTTTACTAAGTAAATACCAGAAGTTGAAACCCTGGGGAACCAGAGAGGAAATGCTGATGCCAGCTGGACTGAAGGTTAATTTACCAGACACAGAGGAGGCCTGTAAAGGACAGCACAGGGCTGGAGTGTGGAGCTGGAGCCTGGCCTGCACACAGGGAGGTGCCACTCCCTTTGTAGCACCAGCGCTGTGGTTTTTGAATTTGCTCTGATCTGCCAAATGGAGCCGTGCGAGGGAGTGCAGTGGGTCAGCGTGGAGCAATTTCGAGTGTGTTTGTGCATTCTCGGGGAGCTGACGGCTGTGTGCCACATGCAAGGGTGGAAATGATTTGAGTTGTTATGTGGATCTTTTACTGAGCATCAGATGTTTGAAGAGGAGTGCTGCAGTGTTTGCTACTGAGCTCTGTGGGGCTTCTGGAAGAGCCGTTTGGTTAGGTGTTGAGCTTCAGGTTTTGGGCACGAAGCCATTTTGAAATGTAACCATGACAGACAGAAATATGTGGCACAACCTGTGAGTTAGGAATGACATGTTAAAGGAATACTTCACCCCCCAAATGATCGCTTGTATATCAGTTACTCACTCTGTGTTACATCGACTTTGTGAATAAAACACTGTTTTTCTGGCATGCCTCCGGTTAGTGAAAAATCTAAAAACTGAGAAAATTCTTCATAAATTGAAGTTGTAAGGGACCACGTTTTAAAACAGCGAACTCTCACACAACTCATGCAGAATAATCCAAGTCTCATCTATCCAGTCGTATGCTCAGTACGTCCCAAACAGACAGCCCTTTCCAATGGGGAGCTGAACTTAAAGTGAACCTTATCTATGCTCTCTTAAAAGCCAGACTCCATTGACAAAAACACTAATTTTGCCTCGCTGAACACAGGAGCTGCTGGTCTACCGCTGCCTCTATCAGTTAGTTTGTGTTATTGTGTGACTTTAGTGAATCCAAACTAATCTTTTAAAACACCAAAGTCACACAGTAACACAAACTAACTGCTTGAGGCAGTGTTAGAAATACTGTATTTATAGAGTTTAAATTTTACTGCTTGTTAAATGTGGACCCTAATGACTTTATTTCATCAAGAATTTTCTCCATTTTTGGATTCTACATTCTCCGCAGGCATGTAAGGAAAAAGGTTGTCCTCACAAATTCAATGTAATACATGGTGAGTGATTGATATACAGATCGTCATTCTGCAGGTGGAGTATGCCTTTAAGTTTGAGGTGGGTGTTAGTGGAGTTGTGGAAAATGGATGTTGACAGAGCAATTAAAAGAACACTCCACTGATTTAACATTGCACTCCTATTGCTGTGTCAGACTCGCAACAATTAAAACTAGGGATATTATCTTTTTTATTCAAAGTATTCATTGTCCTTAGCTCGTGCCTACATTACCCACAATGCGTTTGGTTGTAGATTCAGGTGTGTTTTGCTAACATGGCTTGAGCCTGAGATGAGGAGCTGCAGAAGTCTGGTGAGCTGCTTCTTCATAGCTCCACACCACCAGATTTTTTTGAGACGTGTAGTCTTCAGCCCTTACTTACGCTGACTCAAGTGACATCACTTGAGGCAATTTGTCTGATTTGGTGCCGCTCACTCTGAAGCCAGTGCAACTACGCATTTGTAGTAATATTCCCCAAGATCTGTAAACAGACTCTGGTGTGTAAAGTCAGTGAAAGTCCCCAGAGAGGATTAGAGAGACCTCAAGGACACTTCTCCATTTCTGATTTATGCCTCCTTGCTTCCTTCACTTGCATTTCAGAAGACATTTAACAAAAGATCACAGAGTTCATTGATTGCCACCAGTGAATGCAAAATCTGACATTTGAAATAGTTCCAGCTTGTGCAAAAATTATGTTAACTGAAGGAAAAATATCTATCATAATCATTAAATTAAAGCAGAAATCTTAGTATTGACAAGAACTGACACAGTCCTGTTCCTATTATACTGTCCCAAAAACTACAGACTCTGCTCACACACACACACACACACACACGTTGGTAACTGTAGATCTACATATCGTTTTTCACATGAAGATGAGAATCATGTTAGATTTGCGTATATGAGTAGGAACTAAAGGCTTTAGATATAATTTTCTAAAGGCCAGTGTCTAACACTAACACCAGTCCTGTTAAGTTTATGTTCATGAATTTACACATTATATAAAAGGCCAGTTTTCACTTGTGGTGATTAGAGACGTAGTCACCCATCATAAAGGGATGCAAAGTGTTTTGTTTTACAGAGCATTTTTAAAATGAGAGACGGTGATTTAAAGGACTTAGAACCAGTACAACACTGTGCAATATGAACTGAAACAGACTGTCTTTATGTTGGTCCTTTGTTAGGTGCAAACCATCTCCTGTTGTGAACACTTGAAATGACGTGTAGCTTTTGTGAAACATTATGTTGCATGTCAGACTTTAGGCAGTAACCGATGACGCTCGTCATTGTTTTCATTGTTGACACTTTCTATGTGACTGGACCTCCACTACAGCACAGTGACAACTACATATTTATACTAAATCAAATGAATCCTGAACATTTAACCTCAACTAAACAGATCATGAATTTATGTTTTAACAAAGTGAATCATTTCCTAGAGATCCATCTTGTAGATTTATATGTATTTATATTGTGTACTGTTTGTGCCATAGACTGTATGTAAAGATGGACGTGTCTCCACTTCCTCCCACTGTACAAAAATGAAAAAGTATCCCAGATATGGGTGCTGCCATCTTCGTCATTTGGAGCCAGAGGTTACACAATAACAAACTAGTTCCCGCTCATGCACCCAACCAACTGAACCACACGCAGCACCACTGATCATTAGCATACTGAGGTGTCAGCCACCAGGGGGCGATCAACATGTTTTGGCTTCATTTTTTTCGGGTCGTGAGTAAATGGTGACCCAGGTCACTAGGAAAGCAGCTCAGCCTTGCAGCAAATTTTTCCTAGTGGCCACTCATGTTATTGGATAAAAGAAATCCCCTGTGGCCCCTAAAGCATTTCCCCAGACCACCTTTATAAGAGACATCCATAAAACTTGACAGGACACCTCAGACTGCAAACTTCAATTATGACTCTCTCTATTCTGAATTTTTGAGCCATTGCGGTTTCATATTTGTGAAACATTCCTCAAGCTGAAAAAAGCTATTTAAAAATCTGTTTTGTCATCACAGTGTAAAGTCTATGAGCCAAGCAGGAACTTGTGGGCAGGGCCAGGGGGAGAAACACTACTGCGCATTTTCAGTGGGCCACATACCGCTGAAGTAAACCAGGAAACTAGAAAGCTTTTTTGATGTATGCGCAAGGCGACTAACTCCTTTAAAAATAGGCGCCATCTTGGCGTCCAATATCTAGTTATTATGAAAATCCATGTGTAACACTAGATGTGCAAAACTCGCACATGCGGCCTCTTGTCTCACTGTTTTAGGGTGTTCTAACACTATGGTTCAGTTTAGGTTAGCTTGAGGTACAAAAAACAAGTTGTTTATGGACAGAATGGTTTGAAGCACGTAACATGAACCCCAGTGGTGGTTTTCACAAATCTGGGGTTAGAACCTCAATGACAACCTTTTGGGAAGCGGTAATGTCGTCCATCTTTGTACACAGTCATTGGTTTGTGCTCTAACTTTGTGAAAAGTGTCATTTATGTGCCATAATGTCGACCTACAGTGAACACTGGAATTCTACTGTAGCACTTTAAGATGGGCAATATGTAAAATACTGACACCAATAAAATTCATTATTTCCACAAACTTCATCTGTCAGACTGAAAGTTCAAGTTGATTTTTAATTAAAATGACACCCAATGTATTAACACATGAACTTTATTATAAAAAAGTGACTAGAAAAGGCTGATTGACAAGATCACAACTGTTTTGTATTTGTCAGTGTTTCTCACATTAAAGGGTGAAAGATCAGAGAAGCACGTTCCCTTTAAACAGAGTAAACCTCCATATATCCTTCTGAAAATTTTAAATCTGCTTGTCATGATCCAGCAAAAATTACTGAAATTAGAGCTCGGTTATTCACCTAAAATCTGTCCCCATAAACTTAAAACTGTTCAGTAACATGCTTTCTTGTTTCCAGTCAAAACAAAGACGCATTCAAGTTTAGTGTATTTAAAATATGACCCTCCAGCAGATTATACAATGCAAACTTCATCTGTCATAGATGTCTGTCATTTTTAATTAATTATCAATGTCTCTAAGGGTCCCCAAGCCTTAATTGCACTTATAAGACTCTTAAGCATAATTAAACAAACAGGAAATGTAATCTTGCACATCTGTTAATGTACAGAATTCACGTTTAGCCGCAGCTATGACAGAAAAATGTCCTCTGCATAAATTCAGATTCTAAAAAAATACTGGCTTTACATTAGGAAATAACCTGAAATGCAAAATATTTCAGAAGCGTAGAAAATTAAAAGTCCTCTGATTTCTGGGCAGCGCTGTCACAGTAACAGTCCAGTAGTAACAACACACACGCACATCTGTTTGATATGTGCGATCCAGCAATTCAGCACATTATCTCTGGTCCCAGCGACGGCTTTAAAGTTCTCCATGACCGACTTCATCTTTTAGCCTTTCGTCCTGGTTGGCTTCTGCCTCGGGTGCTTTCATGTTGGCGAAGGCGACTTCTCTGGTCAGCTGCTCGATAGGAGGGAGACCCACCGCCAGGTTTCTTATGGCGATGGCTGTCATCAAGAATCTAGGGGGGGAGGGGGCGGAGTTAATGCAGTACATTCACATTGCATGAATTTTCTGTGTAAACCTGGCATGTTACTGTGCTGTTGGAGGACACACTCACCCTCTCCGTATCGTGTAGTACTTCTTTACTGCAAAGCGCTCCAGCCGCTCTAGCACACCAGCCTCCCTGCGTTTTTTCACCTCCTTCATGCGGCGCTGCCTCTTCAGGAAAAGCTGCACAATGGGGTCGGTGGCGTTGACCTCCGCCCCTTCATTGTCTGCAGCGACAAGAGGCTGCAGCTCAGGAGGAAGAGGCTCCGTTTCTGTGGGAAAAGACCGTCCAAGGCAGTCAGCACCAGAGTCAGAGCCGCTCTGATCTTTGAGGTTATTTCTATATAGTTAAGATAACCTAGCCTTCATTGTGTTAAAGGGTGACTTTGCAACATGGACACTATTTTCCCAGGTTTTTTTGTCAACGTGACTAATGGGAACAACCATTTTAAAAACTGGTCCAGTATGCTGTGAGAGCGCTGCAGCCAGCAATGTCAAAACAGGTTGCATTGTAACCACCTGGGGCATTTGTGCACTGTCAATTTACGTCCACTATAGTGCTTCTTTTTGCCACTAACGGGCTCAGATGATAATTATACGTAAATGTCTGACAGCTTTATGGAAAGGATCCTTTAGAGAATGACCTTTTGTTAAAGAGCAAGATCCCCTTTGTTTAACCAGAAACAGTCCTGAAATCGCCATCACCAAACCCACCAGACTCCATTTAAATAAACAGTAATTTTAGCGTCTATAGAGCCAGCATATTTTCACGTCTAACTAGGTGAATTAAGGTTTTTTTTCCAAACAAACCAGAGATTGTGATCATTGGAACAGTGGAGAGATGAACTAGGACAGTTTTAAGTGTTTTATTTTGTTTATGCAACTTTGAATTAAGTGTGTTTTACCATGATAAAATTACTGTTTTTTTAAATGGAGTCTGGTGGGTTTGGTGATAGCAATTTTGGGCCTTTTTCTGTTTAAACAAAGGATCTCACTCTGTACCAAAAAGGTCTATCTCTGTAGTGATTCTTTCCATAATGTTGTCAGATACTTAAAACAATCTGAGCCTGTCTGTGCCAAAAACAAACACTTTGAGTAGATGTAAATTGAAGGTGGATTATTGTCCATTAACATTTCTCTTGTCATCTCCATTAGCCACTTAGTTACCCTTAAGTTACCCTCAAACTGCCTGACATTTACCTGTCCCATTGCGAATGCGCTCCTGAAGCTCCAACAGCTTGGTGAAGTTCTGCTGTAGCGCCGACTCTGTGGTGTTGACGTAGATGTACATGTAGCAAGACGGGTCTTCAGACACTGTGTACACCTTATGGTAAGCCCCAGCAGGTACCTACACACACACGCACACACACATTATGGTAAATTCTTGAGTGTGTCCTGGTTGAACAATGCAATGTTAATGGTGATGATGGTGTGTTGCTGTACCTTTATCTGCTCACCAGGCTGAAGAGTGTAGTTCTTCTTCTCCTCTACTATCTCAACGTTCACTTTGCCCTGCAACACACTGACGCTGGTGTTGCCAAGATCTTCACTTACAAAGTTTTCTAAGTGGAGACCTAAAAGGTGACATACTGCCAGTTAGCACAAAGTGTACCATGAAGCTAAACAAAACAACAAACAAGAAATATAACTATGCTTTTCCAACTAATCGAAAGATAAGATAAGGAGAGATTTGTAACCTGGGAAATCAGCGATAAAGACAATCTCGGTCTGATTGTCCAAACTGCCCTCAATCTCCTGAAACTTGGTCCTCCAGGGTGAGAGGTCCACCAGCAGAGGCATCAGCCATGTGTTTGGTCGGAAAGGTGACCAGTCCGCCCTCACAATGTCCACACGCGGATCAAAGATCCTTAGAGAAAAAAGCCCAGAGCACATTTAAAAACACACACTCCCACTACTGTTAGTTTAAAGTTATTTTTTGAAACCATTATTAATTTGATAGGTCTGAAGTCATTACATTAATAGCATCTTTTTCCCTCTTGTACCTTTGCTGGAAGCGTTCATTGATGGACACCCAGATGTCAAAGTAGATTTCCGGGTCAGTGATATTATATCGGGGCAGGAACTCATGGAGGCATGTGGCATACTGCTTCAGCATGTCTCCGTGATCCTTCCATCGACGGCTTTGTGTGAAAACCTTCAGTACACAGACAATGTGGTTATTAATTCATAAGTAGTCAGCTAACCTGAAATTAAGAGAGTCACAATCTCAAAGGTGAAGTCAGGAAAGTGGTGTAAATAGTTTTTCTTCAACATGTAACAGGTGCAAACTTAAGCTATAGTATGCAGGATTTTCCCAAAGATCAATGTACAGACTCATACATAAGTAATTCCTCATAATATTCAGTAATGAAGTGTGTGGCAGTGCATTTCTCTGCCCTGTGCCTGCATTCCCTAAATTTCTTCTTAGGCCTTGTCCACATGGACATGGGTATTTTTGGAAACGGGGTGTTTCCCTCCTTCATTCTCATATACATTCCTCTCCAACCACATGGTTATAAAATAAAATAAAAAATAAATAAAAAAAGACCAAATGAAAATGCAAAAACTCATCTGAAGCACTGTCAAGAGCACATCACACCAAGAGGCAGTGATGTAACTATAACCCTTAAGACACGCAAAGAAGACGTTCACCAATCAGCAGCCTAAAAAAGCTTGTAAGTGTACCTGGAGCAATGACCTCTGTTCTTCACTATAGTGGAATAGAAACTGTACATTTATGTATAAAAGGTTAGAGCCATCACTATTTTGGTCACGTCCGCTACTGCACGAAACACCACCTCATTTGTGATGCCTCACAACAGAGATATCAAAGCACACTCTGACGTTACAAGTTCTGCGGAATAAAGCGGACAAAGCTTGTTCGAAAGTTGAATCTGGAATTTGCTGTGACTTTCACTGGTGAGCTCAGAGGGAGAGGATGGTGATGAATGGCAACACTGAGTTGGCCTGTTTTCTGTTTAACAGGTAGCTAAGTTAGCTTGCTGAAGTACCGTCTTCTCCATTACAACAAATGTCACAGTCCTACAATAGTAGCTTGCAGTGTGCGGTATAAGCAGTGCAGAGAGGAGAGGCCAAGTCTACAATGACAATTCCTGCATAGTATGCCCTAACCTTAAATTGTTCTATCGTGAAATGACTGATGGGTCCATTTTACCTGACATGCCTGTGCATATGTACTCTACATCATGATTATCTGTGCTGCACTGACATACCATTCAGACAAACCGAATGTCGTTCTCGCATTCTCTGACGGTGTTTCCCTTGTCACTCACCCCTGGGTTCAGATATCCAATTTCCCCAGTTTTTGCATCTTTGTAGGTGATCTTCACATGCTGATGGCTGCGGGAGTGAACCATCATGTCCCACGAGTAGCCGTACAAACCATTGGTCCAGTTGTTGTAACCCTGCAGGAAAATATAATATAGGATAATTCCATGCAAATAAAAATCGCGCTGTAAAAGATTTGTCACTCTTCAACCAGTTTTTGATAAATGAGTATATAGTTATGTCACCATAACTACATAATCGACTTAGTGAGGCCAGCAATAACTATTGAGGTTGTGTCAATATATCCTATATAACACTGCCCTTGTGTTTTTATGTGTGTTTTTTTTAGATTATTTTGGGGGCTTTTATTATTTATTATAGAGGAGCTAAGGAGTGACAGGAAAGGAAGGGTAGAGAGGGCAAAGGGCAAAGGCCCTCAGGTTGGAATCAAATCCAGGCTGCTGCCAAGGCCTACTGCACGTTCTACCAGATGAGTTAGAGGTCACCTGTATTTGAGTGTTTGTTTACTTAAAATAGTCACCAACATTTTAGCCAACATGCTTCCAGACTAAACAGCAGGGTTTTCCCAACAATTAGAAGATTTGGGCACAGTGCCTACGCAATTTTTTCACCATGCCAAAACCGAATGATCAGAAAGAAAAACTACTCTGAGAAATGTTTTGCTGTCAATTCAAGCCAAGCTGCTTCTGTCCTCTTGTCTCAGCTCTCTGTGTCTCACACATTCTCACATTTTTATGTCTTAATTATTGTAGATATTTTAATATTTTTTCACTTTTCAATTCCAATGTGTGAATATTCTTTAGATTTAAAAGAGCATGTCTCCTTGGAGGGGTGTACTGGCATTATTATGCTATTGTTTTATCATTATATCTGTGGCATAAAATGCTCTTAAAATGGCAGTACTATCATTTAATGCAGTTATTTCTGGGACAATATCTCATCCACCAAAAGTAGTTCTCATGGCAGACCAATCAGTGTATGAACCAACACTTTAAATTTGTAAATAACCAAGAGAAAAGTGTCCACATCAGAGACTGGCTGATGAGTATCTACTTCGTTAGGTCTTTCACCATCCTGCTGACAGCACCAATCTGAGCTCTTGTTTGCTGTTGATCAATGACTGTTTACTCTGATTGAGCAACTGTCAGTGCGGCGACTCAGAGAGGGTTTCTACTGACAGCAAAGTACAATCTTCGTAAACACAGTTTCTATGTGTAGATAAAGTGCTGGAAGAACATTATGCAACTATTCATTACTGGATCAAGTCAGCTGCTAAAGTCTTTTTGGATCTTTAATGTTGAAACAGACGGGGCAGGCAGACGTACCTGTGTGATGAAATGCGAGTACGGCAGGAAGAACTGTTCAGTTATGTAGATTAAAGTGAAAATGGTCGCCAGCTTGTGCTTAAGTCTCAGTTTGGAAGCTTTGGGGGCAGGTGGAGTCTCCTGGCGCTCGCTGCTGGTGCTTTGAACCTCTTTGTAAACACAAGAAGGGCTGGATTGAGGGTCCGGGGAGGTGAGTGGCAACACAGCCCTGAGGAATGCTGGGAAGCGCCCGAAGAATCTTCTCGGCCAGTCGGGGTAGCAGAAGATGGGACTGGTGGCCAGCATTGTGTAGGAGAACATCCCTGTGGAGGATTGACATTCTCAACAAGATGAAGTTAAAGTGAAACCCCTCAAATTAAAGGCAGAGTTTTAAGAGTCATGATGATTTCAACGAAGACTCACCGATGCTGAAGAGCTGAGAGTTCATACAGTGGAAGTAGCTGACGAAGAAAATCCCATAAGGTCGTGTGACGTCAAAAAACAGCAGGTAGCCGGCGGTCAGATCCAGAGCAAGACCGCCTCCGTGCACCACCAGCAGGCTCACCAACTCCACAGGGAGAATCGCTCTGACAAATAATGAGTGGTACAGACAGATCAGAGTGGGAGTACTGACATACATGAGTCAGTGATAAACGGCTTTGAGCTGCTGAATAATACCTACTTGAAAGGATCAAACAACCAGTGGTGAGCCAGGTATGACATCGAGTATCCCTCCACCCAATCAGCGTCCAACTTTTTGACTCCAGCAATGAAGTATACAATGAATATCTTTAGGAACAAAAAACATTGACATTACTCAATTACTCAACAATTCAAGATAAAAAATAGAAAGGATTTGCAGTTAGAAGTCATTAGTTCACAAACCTGTGTCCTCAACAAGGTGTAATTCCACAGAGGCACGTGAGCGTTTCTTATAGATGGCCTCCGCAATCCATCAATGGACCTACAAACAGACACAGGAATTAAAGGTCTCTCTCTGTTGAGCTCACACATGCTGTGTACAGGGCAGAAGTGTACAGATCATCTCACCAGTATCTGTTGCCATCCATGAGTGTGAGCTGAAACCCGATGAGGCCATACAGGTACGAGTGATTGTTCCAGGTCGTTTTGTCCAGGAAGAAGATGTACCAGTACGTCGAGAGGAACATGAGGCAGGACAGACGGTAGAAACAGCCAAGCATGATGCCCACAGCGCCTTTGATGAGAAACACAAGTTCAGTTAATAATAAATCTTAATTACCATTGATAAGCCAGACACACAATTTACAGTGTAACAAAAATTCTTTAGCACAGCAGCGGTCAAAATACTCTTTGCCCCCCTGGGATCAAACACCTTACAACAACAGTGATCTTCCCATATACCTGAGCCCAAGATACCTGCACAGCAGCACCCAATGTACACACACGGTGAATAACAATTAACGTCTGGCTAAGTAAACAACATATTCGCCTCCTATGAAGGCGTTTAGAGGTTGATCTATACTAGGGACTCGTCAGGATACCACGGGATATCTGGCTTTTGCAACCCCTCGTCTTTCTAGCAGTCCACTGAACGCAGTACTAAATTTAGGCAAAGTCAAACAAAATTCTATAAAAACCACAGACGGACTATGAGAGAAGGGGCCCCTAGGCACAGATATGTAAAAGGCCCCACCACCTCTCCTACATAGGAGCAAGACACCCAGACTTTGTAATGGTTTTGTCTCTTTAAAAAAAAATATTTGTCTCTCTGTTGTCGTTATGCATCTTTTTGTGGTTTAGTGTCTTCTTGTGTTAGTTTTGCATCTCTTTGTTGTCGCTTTGTGTCTCTTTGAAGTAAATTTGTTTCTTTTTTGGTCATTTTGAGTCTCTTCCTGGTCGGTAGATATGAATTTGAGTGACATTTCACACGAGGAGGCCAGGGTGGCCCTTGACTCGTTGGGCCCCTGGGCCTGTGCTCGGTAGGCCTGTTCAGTAATCCATCCACGATAAAAAAAAAAAAAAGCAAAATTATCACAAAGTATAGTGATTGAACTCGCAACAAAATAGAAAATCAGGAAGAACAATTTACATTGTAACGTACAATTATATGTTCCAGATCTGAACATATCATGTTGGTTTATTTTGTCTGAGATGATTATTGCCACTTTATACATGTCCTGGATTATTAAGTATACTGTTAAAAATCTAATTTATTAATTTCACATGACAAATATTATAAAGTACTTAAGTACCACATAAAAAAACAAACCGTGTCACTTTAGCCGGGGCTACAAAAACAATCATGCTGCGATTATTTTTGACAGATATTGTGATATGAGTTGCGATTTTAGCAGAAATGGTCATATTTGCATTAAATATTCACCCCAAAAAAAAGATGACTAAATGCTATTTGCTGAGGTCTGGATGAAACAAGCATGTTCCCTTACATATGAAATATGATTTGTAGGCAGGTGCATTTCTGTAGCACCACAATGCTTCAATCATAATGGTATGTTGTGACACATTTTACCTTTATCAAAAAAATTGTGGCACCTGCAATTTGGATATTGCACTTGGCCATACTGCAATTTCAATAAAATTCTACTATCTGTGCAGCCCTGACTGTTGCCACAATATCTTAATAGATGGTTTAATGCTGGAAATGTCAGTAATGTGAAATATTGACCAAAACATTTAGTGGTGTTGAAATTCCTCTGTGTTGTGAAATCAAGGTGAACTTTTAGTAGAGACAGATGTTGCCTGATACTGAAGGTGTTGAGAATAAGAGTAGAACATGGATTTGTGTATCCACTTGGTAAAGCACTAGGTTTGTAACCCTAATGATTTTTCATCAGTGTTTATTTACTTTTATTGACGCTGTGTCCTGCTCTCTGTTTGCATTCTCACTGTGGTGAAGGCCATATTTGCATTCTTTGCAAGACTCAAACAAATCTTGCATGAGTTAATTGGCTTGGCGGGAAAATAAAAGTGGAAAATTGCAGGTCTGGTATGTGTGCTTTCATCTTCACTGCAGACAGCCTCCCTACAGAGACCGTCTCCTATAAAACGCCTGCATCCGCTTAGACACAAAGGAAGCCCCAGCAGACACTGAGGTGTGAGCATTTCAACCTGTAACCTTTTGGACATGAGCTTATAATGATAGAAACCTACCGAGGAACATGATGACATACATCAGATACATCCAATCCAGCGGCAGCGGCTGTAAGAAATTGAAGAGGGGAAAGCGACACACAGGGGCACCATCCAGGTACTTATAGTCCAGGTGACTGAGGCCACGCTCCTGAGTGACGTCGATGGCCATCAGCAAACCTGCATGACAGACACATAAAAGTAATAAGTGAAGAAGGAGAAATCACACTCAGCAGGCAGTCTGGGCCGAGCTAACGGCATCTTAACTTACCAAACAAGCAGCGGAAGATGCCCAGGGCTGCAGGGTCAGTGGGACGGTTCAAGAGGGTCACCAGGCTGTGCCAGGAGGTGAGGTCCTCCTTCTTGAACCCAAAGATCTTCTCCATCTTGCTTTGAGTCTGTGGTGCATCTTTTTCAGGAGCTGCATCTTTCTTAGGAGCTGCAGCCTGCTTTGTAGATTGTTCCTCTCCATCACTGCCCACAAGAGCAGCTAGAGGGTGAACAGGAACATGAAGGTGATACGTTACACATTCACATCTGCTTATATGTGTTACATTAACGCACATCTTTCTGGACGACTATCTCTTCTTTTTATTTATAATACTGAGAGCCACCTACATCTTTTAATTTAAACTGTTACATTTTGCGCATTTTTAAATAGTATTTGTATATATATTTGTGTATTTTTTTCTATTCAATAGTCATGTTTCTTGCCTATGCATCAAAACACCAGAGCAAAGTCCTTGTATGTGAAAGCCTATTCGGCAATAAACTGGATTCTGATGTAGTATTTTCTAGGACAAAGAGCAAGATAATGTGTATTAATCACTATGTCAACGAAATTACTGTGATTTATTTATGAAACATGCGTGATTTTGAGCTCTTATTTATACACCAAACACAGCTTTAGTGGAGATTACAGCCTCTCCTTGGTCTAACTAATTATCACATTAGCTAAACAACAACACACCACTACACTGCTAACAACAGCCTCACCTGCAGTTGCGTCTCGCGCCTCCATGCTGCTAAATATTCGGGGTAAAACAGATTTAATTTTGGGGACAGGGGGGTCAGGAAAGTCCGGTCTCTGCTCTCCCTGCCCCAGATGGAGGTCTGCTGCCTGGTCACGCCTGTGAAAGGGGACAAAGTTACGTGTCACAGTCCTACACACTCGGGCTAGTCAGGGCACGGAGAGGAGGTGGATGTAGGGAGGGAATGGAATGTTGTGAAAGAGCTGCTCGTCGTTCATTGGCTGACTCTTCCAAAGGATACGCCCACTCAGGGAGAACCACATACGTCATATCCTGCTGGAAGGTGCATGTATTTTAGACAAAAAAGGAAAAAAGATATTTTACAGAGTACCATTTATAATAATAATAATAATAATTAACTTAATTAATATTAAATATATAAGAAAAATATACAAAAATTCTGTAATTTAAAAGAACTAAAAAGTTTTGAATAATCTGTAAATATTAACATTTATCTTTTATATATTATGTTCAATTTATGTGGGAATCAGGTAATATTTCATTTTTTGTGCCACATTTTTCCCTCCCTTTTAATCCTCCTTTGACCTGAAAATAAAAAATAAATGAATAATAATAAGAATACTAAATGAAAAATAATAAAATTAATAATTACTACTACTACTACTAATATAATAATCATTGTAATAATTACTTTTATCATTAATATTATTAATATTGTTATTATTATACATTAATGAAAAATAATGAATTTTAGAATAAATAACTTAGACTAAAAAGTAAAATAAGATCATAAAAATATGGAGAGTAAAATATATATACCCCCCTCCCCCGAAAGAAATCTATCTTAAAAAAAGAAACGTTTTGAATAATCTTTAAAATAAATTTTAGAAATCAAACATGATCTGCTTCTCCCCTGAAAAGAACAAAAATTCATTAAAGTAAACATCTTATGTTAAAAAATAGATAACAATCATTATTAAACTAAAAAAAGGGAGAATTTTTTATCGTTTCTCCACAGAATGTCTCACAATCTCTGCAAGTTTCTTTGCATCAATAAGTTTGTCTGAGCTATCTTACAGCTGCATGGGCATAGGCACAGGCTGGAGGTGTCTTGTATTTAAGCAGAGGGCAAACTGTGTCACACTGATAAACATCAGTGTTGTTTGCTGCATATTGTGTTTTCACAATCACAATTTACCACACATACACATCTTGTGACTCTTCTTGTGACTCTTTTCCTGCAGTATTTCAAGCTGCTGTCATGACTGTAGTACCACAGGATACCACTGGAGGGCAGTCGTACATTCTGTTTGACAGCAGGTTTTGGAGTGAAGGTAGTGCTGTGAGGGATTTACTCTCCGAATTTTAGGAAGTGACCAGTCACAGTATTACAGACAGGTGGCAGTGGCAGAGCTGATGATGTTAAATGCTGTTTACTTTGCAGCTAATAGAGGCAGGGAATAAAGGGCAACTCTATGATGCCTTGATGAGTTACCATTTTGTAAAACAACTCAGGTGTGTCTATCTTTACATTGAAAATGTTTCTCAAATTTCTCTCCAGAGTTGTGTGACCTACGGAAATGTACATGTTACTATTATATAATAACCCTTTAAAAAATCCTTGCTGTCACATAAATCATTAATCAGTTGTACATAGTTGGATCTGGACTTGATAAAGCCA
This sequence comes from Epinephelus moara, assembly GCF_006386435.1. NCBI lineage: Eukaryota > Metazoa > Chordata > Actinopteri > Perciformes > Serranidae > Epinephelus > Epinephelus moara. The sequence goes on along the minus strand of NC_065514.1, from coordinate 19,412,138 downwards.
TTTTGTGTATAGATAGGTATTTATTGAAAAGGGTTTTTGGGTGCGTGATTAATAGTGCAGAATCCCCTCTTTCACAGTGGCAGAAGATCAAAGTTTTTATTGTTTCTTTAGGGTTTAGAAGGTGACCACCTCACTCTGCCGAGTCTCAATTGTTTGCATCAGCTGGTGGTAGAATTTGTTGTGGTCATTGCAGATGCTTGTAGACTAAACACTTTATCCAGCTCAGGTATTATCTTAGCCTCCATTCAGAGCGGTTTGCCTACCTGGGTGGGTTAGTCAGATGAGAGAAAGGCTGTGAGAGGGTTTGAAGTGGTCTGAATGAGCAAAACAAGACAGACCTTTGTGCACTGGTTGCCTTGGATGCACTGACGCTGTCTCACGCTGACAGACCAGGTGTACATAATAACAGCTTTCAACATCACAAGGAAGCTTGTTGTGTCAGGCACATCCGACTGTTTTCATTAGTGTGTAATTTGGCTGTAATTGCAGGGGAAATAGAGACGAAGCTCTGAGCTCAGTTGGGATATACTTAGCTATGTTTACTTTACAAACAACTTCCTGAAAAGTTTTCTTGCAAGATTTTTTTTTCTTGATTTAAACCCATATGAATAATCACACATTATTCACTAGTTATTGGAAACTTTCTTTCCTTTTTCTTCATCCAGGTCTCTTTAGCAAAGGAGATCTTGATCTCAGTGAGCAAACCTAATGAAATAAAGGTGATATATGCAGTATATAAGCAGTAAAACCTGGCCAGGGATGGAGGTTGCAAACTGGTCTTGGCCAGAAATCCCACCTGCAATACATCTGTAACCTGTAACAATGTTTTTTTGCATTGTTCCTGACGAATAAACTAATAAATAAAATTAAAATTTAGACAAGAAAAAGCGTACGTTTTCTGTAAGTGGACACTCTTTGTGCATTTAGTCCTTCTAAGGCAAGCGCAGGAGTTAAGTGTTGCCGGAGCCCACAGGAACGATGCTCTGTGACGCTTTTTTTTCTCAGAGTGAGGATAAGCATGTTAAGTATGTACTGTTCACATAACTGCATTGAAATTAATAGATATAAACACAGCCCCACCTTTTAGTAGGCTACCAGATCTGTGTGGTAGGTACCCCAACAGAGGGGTGACCAAAAATAGGGACGGTACAGAGCGGTTACATTGGTACCATACAGAACTTTTCACAGTGGAAACGGAAACAAAATGACAGCCTATTGGGCATGATTTTCACCAGTGGCTGTTCCAACCTTTCTGCTTTCAGTATAAATCTACCTCAGATCCTCAGACACTGGTCTCCTAACTGTGCCCATGATCCAAAATAAATTTGGATCATTATGGCCCCACTCTCTGGAACAGACTGCCCAATGATCTGAGATTCTCTGCAACTGTGTCATCCTTTAAAGTCAAGCTTAAGACCTACCTACTCGCAGGCCTATGAACAGTTAGTGCCTCTGTCTCTCTTTTGGGGATGTGTAATTTGGGTATGTCTGTGCGGGTGGGTGGGCTGCGGATGAATTACTCTCAAGACTTAATTTGTTTTTATTCACACATGTTGTATGTAAAAGCGCATTGAGATTACTTTGTATGAAAAGTAAACACTGTCACCTCACAGCAAGAGGGATCCTGGTTCAATTTTAGGAGGGAGCCCTTTTGTGCAGAGTTTGCATGTTCCCCCTATATCAGCGTGGGTTTTCTCCAGGTGCTCCAGCTTCCTCCCACAGTCCAAAGACATGCAGGTGACTCTAAATTGCCCGTAGGTGTGAATGTTTGTCTGTCTCTATGTGTCAGCCCTGTGATAGTCTGGTGACCTGTCCAGGGTGTACCCTGCCTCTCACCCAATGTCAGCTGGTTTAGGCTGCGGCCCCCCCACGACCCTCAAGAGGATAAACGGTTACGAAAATGGATTAATGGATGATTGATTTGATCTAAACATATCCTGAAGATTTCCTATTGAATCAATCTAAAACAAAAGACAAAATGAAACAAACCCCCATTTGATAGCCTCAAAAAACATATGCCTATGTGATTAAATCATCATTTTCCTCTCAAATTTTTGGTGCATTAGGCTAAGGCATCAGAGTCAGCATGTGAGACTAGTCGTTGTTGATTTGGCACTGCCCTTTGGACTCACAAGAAACCAGATAGACCAGTCAGTAGGGTTCTAATCTTTCAAGACAGATTCTGCAATTTACATTGTAGAAATGTAAAGGAAGAATTTTTTTTTTCTTTTTCTTTTTTTTACCAATGGATTTCCAGATTGGTAGGGTTCAGCCCTGTTTTAATGAGTAGAATTGGTCATCATGTTTTCTTTTTTTAATTATTATTATTTAATGAGATGATTGATATCAGTTTTGGTGACTCTGAGGCATGGGTGCAGTATGCAAGAATTTTTAAATGAAGCAAAATTAAACATATACAAACAAACAAATAGATATAATGGATTTTTTCCAAGTTTGTGTAATGCGCCTGTTTTCCTGTAGGTGGCGCCTGTGAGCAGAGCAGACGCCTGTGACGTGGAACGCTACAGAAGAAGAGTAACAAAAGCAGGGCTACTGCTTTTTAGGGCAGTAACATCTCCTGTCATATCCGTGTCTGGGCTCACATTTACTTTAATTTTGAAAAATGTAACTGAAACCAGAGGGAGTTTAGATGTTTAGAGGCTCGTGTGGAGGAGCAGCTTGTCAGGAGTGACGGTGTTAATGTTTTCAGACGTGTTTTCGTTGGTGCAGCTAAGCTAGCTCTGAGGTTAGCTCCTCTTCAACTGGACCGTCTGCGTCTGACAGACTGTCTGACCTGAGAGATAATCAGCCGGTGTTTACCGTCCAAATTAACCCCTCACCTCTCCATCAGCCTGTCCGGTGCTAATCATCAGGTGAGCCAACTCGGTTGTTGTTTTTGTCAAACATACTGTACATTTGGTTTGCATATGCAGCAGGAGGGAGCCCTGGTGTCAGACTGATAAAGACAAGTGTAGCTGATAAAACCTAGTGTTTTGTGTGTTGCAAGAACACAAACACATGATAATTTCAAGGCCTTTTGGACCCACATTTTACCTTTCTGACAGGTACATTCAGCAGAGTATGACAGCCACACATTAATTAACACATTTGTCTTAATGTCATCTGCTTTATTCTTAAACGTTTAAATAGATAATGCCATTTTTATAAAGGCTCCATGTTCATTATTCACCAAGCTACACATACACTGCATGTAATGTGCTGCTGTTTTGAAAGTCATTTGTAGTACTGTCAAAATACCACACATATTTGAGAAATGATCAATAGTAGAATATGTTTCTTTCATTTAATAAGAGTCAAGTCAAATAAGTTAATGCAATGACATCATGGGATTGTAATCCAGCTTTTGGGGAACTATAGGACTAGGGTTGCAGTAATATACCAGTTTCAAGGTACACGGTGATACTAAAATTGACGGGTGTCATACCATGTACATTTACTTGTTAACAATATTGAAAAAAATGCCATCTGGACGTTGAATCTCCCATTTGTTTTTACACATACTTCCATTAACAAAATGTTTTCAAGTTTCAATAATAGCAAGAACACATTTGTTCAACCAACAACAGTCCTTTTGTTTTCATTCCTTTAAGGGTTATTCTGAAATTCTGAAATACTTTGATACCACAATATTTTCTGAGACAGTTATCGTATCGTGAAAATCTCATACTGTTGCAACCCTATATAGGACTATGAATACTATTGCCTTTACTTCAACAGGGCCATCGAGAACAAGCTCTCTTTTACTAGGACACCCTGATTACACTGCCTATAAAATAAGAGAATCACACAAAAGTTACAGCATACATCAACTAATTATACAGCAAACAGGCCAACTGATCAGTTTTGATCATAAATCAATTATCCATCCACCCATCCATCCATTTTCATCCGCCTATCCAAGGCCGGGTCGCGGTGGCAGCAGGCGGAGCAAAGCACCTCAGACATTCCTCTCCCCAGCACCGCTTACCAGCTCCTCCTGGGGGACCCCAAGGCCAGATGAGATATGTAATCTCTCCAGCATGTTCTGGGTCTGCCCCAGGGCCTCCTACCAGTGGGACATGCCTGAAACACCTCCAGCGGGAGGCACCCAGAATGCATCCTGATTAGATGCCCAAACCACCTCAACTGACCCTTTTTGACACGAAGGAGCAGTGGCTCTACTCCAAGCTCCCTCTAGATGTCCGAACTCCTCACCCTATCTGTAAGGCTGAGCCCAGCCACCCCACAGAGGAAACTCATTTCGGCTGCTTGTATCCGTGATCTCATTCTTTCAGTCACTACCCAGAGCTCATGACCATAGGCGAGGGTTGGGACGTAGCTGGACCAGTAAATCGAGAGCTTTGCCTTCCGGCTCGGGAGCAATCAGTTATATAAAATATTTTGTCAAGCAAAAATTTCAAATATGTGCTTGTTTCAGCTTCACAAATACACGGATTTGCAGGTTTTTTCAGCTGTTGTTTGGATAAAACAAGCAATTCAAAGATGTCACCTTGGCTCTGTGAATCTATAACAGGCATATATTATCTTCTGACATTGTATTGACAAAACAAACAGTTTATTGAAGAATGAGTCATAAGATTAAACAGGGATTACATTTATTGTTGGTTCAAGCCCTGAAGAAAAGTAACAAAAAAACCCTCCTAACTCAAGCTACAAGCAAACGCCAAAGTCCTTAACAGTATCTGCTCTAATGATTTTGATATATCGACCCATTCAGCTTTGTTGTAATGTCAAGATACAGCTAACCTGTTATTTTTGCTGGTTGTTTTGTTTGTGTTTTGTCCAGTTGGGAGTGTAGATATGGGAAGTCTGGGCAGTAGGTTCCAGTCCCCCTCTCAGGGACCAGAGGAGGCTTCAGAGGGCACAAGTACCAGCCACAAGCATGGATGTGAGTGTAAGAAGAGGAAACGAAATGCTCCATGTGACTGCGACAGTGAACAAGAGGAGGACGATGCCATACTAGACACACCTCGCAGGCAAGTCTGGTTAAAAAAATGGATTAAATGTCACGTATATTAAAGTCAACAATATTTTTTCATGCAATTGTTTTTCTGTCTCCCTTGTTGTTTTTTCAAATTTGAGCAGGAAGAAATTGAAAAGCACATCACGCTACATTTATCAGACTTTGTTCCTGAATGGGGAAAACAGTGACATTCGCATCTGTGCTCTGGGACAGGAGTGGAATCTCCACAAAGTGTACCTCTGCCAGGTAACACATGAACATGAAAACACACCGAAGACAGTCAGTGATATATTCTTCCATGTGGGTTATTGTTTTCCTCTTGTTTCTCTCCCTCCTTCTTGCATTGTGCAGTCTGGGTATTTCTCCAGCATGTTCAGCGGCTCTTGGAAAGAGTCTAACATGATGGAAATCAACTTGGAGATCCCCGACCAGAACATTGACACTGAAGGTGAGAGGGCCCCAGAAAGTCACAGAAAGCAGCAAATGACCGTGTTTGTTTGTTTACGTGTTTTACCGAAAGAACTTAACTTTTTTTGTGTGTGTGTAGCTCTACAAGTCGTATTCGGATCCCTGTACCGGGATGATGTTCTGATCAAGCCCAGCAGGGTTGTCAGTATTCTTGCAGCTGCTTGTATGCTACAGCTGGTCAGTACTTTGAATTAAATCAGCTACTATCTCAAATGTAAAATTATTATTTTTGTACATGCAGTCATATGATACACAATCTACTATCTAATCTAAGTTATGGCGTCTTGTTGTCTACAGGATGGTTTGATCCAGCAGTGTGGAGAGACCATGAAGGAAAACATCAGTGCAAAGACAGTGTGTGGCTACTACGCTTGTGCCAGTATATATGGCCTGGATTCAGTCATGAAAAAGTCAGATTTTAATTTATTCTGATTATTTAAAATCACAGTGATTAAATAATTAAACAGTTTTTCATGCTGTGTACTCACATCACACTGTATGTGTTTTTGTGCTTCTCTTTCTGCAGATGTCTCGAATGGCTTCTGAACAACCTGATGACCCACCAAAATGTCGACCTGATGAAAGAACTTGGGTATGTGTGTGCAGCTTCCATCAGCCCGTGTCCATATTTGAGGGGTTATCGTAACTTTTCCGATAATGAAAATCTAATTTTCTATCAGCATGAACCTCATGATTACAGCGTGCTGCTTGATTAAAAATAACTCAGTTAGTTTTAGTGCTGTGACATTTTTGTAAACATATTTTTATTGACATTATAAATTTAACAAGTTATGTAGAACTCTCCCCGATAAGAACATATGGCATTATGTAAAATACAGTATTAATGACAATAATAATTCCTTGCATTTCAATTTGGGTCCTCGCACTGCGTGGTGCTCGGGCCCTAATTCTAATAATAAAAATAAAATCCACATAAAAAAAGAAAACGTAAATAACTAGGAAGAGTTTTTTTTTTGAAGTGGCTGAAATACATGTTACTGCGAACCCCCTGTCCACAACTGTACATTGCTCAACTTCTGTAATGGTTGTCCTGCCTGCTTCTTCAAACTGGGAGCGTGCCGGCAGACATCTACTGTATGTAATACAGTGCTTTGAGGTAAATGCCTACTTTAAAAAATCTAAACTATTCCTTTAAACACATTGGGGAGGAGGTCATCCAAGAAACAAAGGCCACCTATCTCCAAAATCACTGAATCTCAATACATTCCCACAAGCAATGATACAAAGTGCCTCGGTGTGAACTGCACTTATAACATTGTTCAGGAATATTGGGATCAAATGAATGTATTTAAATTCACAGGGGTGATATATGTTATTACCAAATTATACTGTTTTATTTTCAGTCAAGTAGTAAGCATAATAATACATTTTATTTATAGGTGCCTTTCAAGACACTCAGGGTCACCTTACAGGCAAAGAGAGAAAATAATAACAGATTAATTAAGTCAAGAGAGAAGGAATAGAGTAGCATAAAAATAATAATAACATAACACTAGTTCTCACCTTTGCACATGCTGTGACAATTTTAATAAGTTGTTTCAAACCACCATATAAAAAATGTCTGTGATCATACTCACCCTGTGTCTCTGCACTGCAGGGTGGAGGTGATGGAGCAGCTCATCCAGTCCTCAGATCTGTTTGTCATGCAGGTGGAGATGGATGTATACACTGCTCTGAAAAAGGTACATGAACATTTACATAAAACTCCCAGATGTGCTCTCTGCAGCATCAGACCTGTTTCTAAGAGCTCTGTTTGTAATCGCCTCTCTCTGCAGTGGATGTTTCTGCAGCTCAATTCATTGTGGGATGGCCCAATCAAACAGCTTCTGGCTGACGCTGATGCCTGGCTTTGCAAACGCAGGACAGGTACAGTAAGGCCACATCTCCTGAAATACTTACCTTCCTATGCATTGTCTTTAGATGTTTTACTCTGTGTCCAACTGACTTTGGTCCACAGACCTGTGTGAGAAAGAGCCTTTCCTGAACACAGAGGAGGGAGAACCTTTTCGTTCAGTGTTCAAATACGTGCGTCTCCAGTATATCATCAACGATCTGGCGTCTGCGCGCATCCTGGAGAGAGACAATATTTTGCCCCCTGGTAAGATGTGACTCTGTCTGACATTTAATCATGAGTGTGCTCATTCTAGGAAACAAATCCAGTTATGTAGACCAATATTCTATTTTTATCTTTGTGCTTAAATCAGTTGATTAAGTTGTCTTATTTCATTGTAAGTGGTGCAAAGAATTAGACACACATGCCTCAGTTTTACTTACATCTAACAGAAACTTGAAGTGAAATTGTAAAGCAGAGTTACCATGCTTCGTCCTAGTGTTGACAGCAGTGGTCTTTCCATGTTTTTATGCACTGTTACTACTTTCTATTCCAGACTGGTTAACATCGGTGTACAAAACGCAGTGGTTCGCTATGCTGCGGACAGAATTTGACAATGACAACGGGTGAGACTGAACATCTGTTATGTCACCTGTATTTTCCAGCTGCAGCAGTATCTTTATATAACTACAAAAACTGTATCTATAAAATATGATTTTAACACTGTTGGGATGACAAAGACACCTGTCTGTCATTAGTCCCCAGGAAGCCAACAAAGACGAGTTTGAGGTGAGCAGCATGAGGTGCGGCAGGAAACTGACCAAAGATGGAGATGTAAGTCGGACAGTCGGGCTGCTGCATAACTTTTGCTTCTGTAGAATGTGATTTGTTAAAGTTTTACATAACAAAAACAAATATGTTCCTCTTCTCAGTACTGCTGGCGGTGGACAGGCTTTAACTTTGGTTTTGACCTGCTGGTGACCTACACAAACCGCTTCATAGTCTTCAAGAGAAATACTCTGAGTCAGCCATGTGGGGGCGCTGTGAGTCTGCAACCACGAAGGCATCTGGCGTTCAGGTGTGTAGCTCATTGAACCTTTGGGTATTTATGTAAAAGTCTCTTTAACATAAGCAAACTAAGATGATCTTTCGGAAAGTGTGACAATAGAAATTACAGGTATAATCTGTGAAAATAATCCAGCTGCAAGAAGAGTTTCATCAAAACAAATATTTAGTGTTAAAGCATTTTAAAGTGGCTTTACATTTATAGTCGTCTTACAAGTTAGGGATACATGTCGGAGCTCAATTGAAACAGAAATGGGAGTACAACACAGTGCAAAAGCAGTACACATTTACACCACAGGAATACAATACATTTATAACAAAAAATACATTTACAAAAAAATAGTTTACAATAAGGCCAGCAGTATTTTGTAAATATATTTTTTGTAAATGTGTTTTTTTGTAAATATATTGTATTCCTGTGGTGTAATTTTGTACTGGTTTTGCACTGTGTTGTGCTGGCTTTCTGTATAGTGTTACGGCTGTCTGTGTATTCCCTGCTTCTGTCGTAGACCTGCCCAGGTGTGCTGCATTAGTTAACGAGGTGCAGCACACCTGGCATGGAGGAGGTGGTTAAGAGCTCCTGTGCCAGCAGCAGAGGAGAGAGGCCTCTGGTGTGGATTTGAGTGTTTTAAAGGTGTTCATGTGATTATTTTTGGTCAGTGATGGAGTTTTGTTCGCACCATAGGGCCGCCTAAGGGAGGGTTGTAACAATAGCTACATGTGCTATCACATGATCTGTTAGACAACAACCACTGGCTGTGTATATCTAGAGGTGTGTCTCCTTATCCTGTTCATGTCTGATGAGGAACTGGTGCCTGAAACGTGATGATACGATTAAAATTTCCTAAAGGAGCTGTTTCTGTTGTGCGGACCTATTTTTTTAATTTGCTGTTCTGTCCAGCACCCTGTATTTATCAATTTTGGATGTGCGTGCTGTTTTTCGAGTCTTCACTTTTCTAAGAAACCCTGTATGTCACACTTATCATGAGTTGATAGAGCATTGGTTTTGTGACAAAAAGTAAAATTGCCATATTTTAAAGATGTAAAGAAAGAAGCAAATTTCCAAAGTCTGTATCCTTCCTTTGACAATCTTTTTGCGCTCAGGTTACGTCTGGCCTCGTTTGATAACCGTGGAAAGCTGGTCTGCAGTCGCTCAACAGGTTACCAGCTTCTAACTCTTGAGAAAGACCAGGTTAGTGAGCATTGTAAACCTGTAGATGTAGACAACTCACTTGTCGTGCCATTACCTCGTATAAGATGCTGTTCTTGACTTGCCTTTCCCTTCAATGACTCAGGAGTACGTGGTGATGAACCTGGACAGCCGGTTGTTAACATTCCCCCTCTACGTGTGCTGTAACTTCCTGTATACGTCGCCTCAGTCGGACCACCGTCCAGAGTCTTCAGAACAAGAGAGCACGACTCGCATCGTGTCTTGATGCCTGTTCATCAGCCATTAACTGCTGCTCCCTCTGGTAATGTTGGGACACTGACACAAGCTTGTACGTACAATCCACCACCACATTTAACATCACTTTGACATTGGACATACCATCTGCATGCTATGTAACCCAGTGAGGTGTTTAGGGAAACGTTTTGTATCAGTGTATTCAGTGTTTTGACACATCAAGAGTTGGCTACACATACAAGGGGCTTACAGTGTGACAGAGACACTGGCCAAGAGGGATTAGGCCACCTTTGGACCTCTGCCATGAACTGTCTGCACTGGGATGTTGGACCATTTGTCAAGATGGAAAAACCCCAAGTCACTCATGGCAGTGGAGCCACTCTGGAATCTATTTATCGATATATATGGGCGCATTATCACCTGGGAATATGGGAACATCATGAGGGAACAGCTCCAGAGAGTGAAACTGGACCTTTACTGACTTGTATGGGAAGTTTCAAGTCTGTCGCTTGTTCTGACCATATGTAAATCGACTGTGGGATGTGTTCAGAGGTGTGGCCCTTCGCTACACAAAAACTCACCTGTCGTTTGCACTGACTTGAATCGACGCCTCTGTGCAGCACGCACACAAAATACCATGTATACCAACAGTGTTGTAAACTATATAGACACATTTCACATGACTTGTTGTTGCTGAAGATACTGAACAATCGCCACCAACACTTTGCAGCTGTAAAGAGAGTTAATTAAAGATGGACACAGCATCACCAGCTGATAGAGATTCAACTTCATACCTGCTGCCACACACCACCTGTACTCCACTGAAGCTGCTTTCTCCGCCCTTGCAGCTATCTGAAAAGTTGGACGGTCAAATGATTGATACGAACAACAGACATCACTTCTGAATTGTGGAAAACTATTTAAAAGATGCAGTAAAAGCAGTAGTTGCAGTCATCACTGTTTGACTGGAGGTCCATCTCGCCATATCTCTGTGCTAACCTACGCCAGAGCAGCTTCTGATTGGAAAGTCCACCACCTCTTCTGTAAACTAGACAAAACAGCATCCCCATTTTCAGATCATATCCAGTATCAAGTACTTTGTAAATAATATTTACTGCAATATTCATGTTATAGAACAACATTACATTCAAGTGATAAAGTCAGTAAAGTCACAAAGCCCAAGTAACCACGCTGATGTTACATACATCTATGTAAACCTGCATCGTGAGGTCAAAAATCCAAAATCTTATTTCCATTGAGACACAAGCCTTCAGGAGTTTTTGTACATTAGCCTCATTGTTACAGCTTATACTCGGACGTTTGATCATTGACACCAGCTTTCTTATGTTCACAGCGTAATGTTGAAACTCACAGAAATGTTGACAGACGTCAGATTTTGGGACAGTCTGTCGTGTTTACCAGCTACACTGTCAAATGTCCGTTTACTGGTGTTAACTGGGGTCAGCGACTCCTGTTCGGCAGTGCCGTTGGTCCCTGTTTGACACATTTAGGAAGGATATTTAGTCGAGTCGTGTAATGGCAGGCATCTGGTGAAACAATATAACTGAAGAGAGATTACAGCGCTGAAGGATCTCGCTGTTGAGGGTTTAAACCTGATGCAAAATGAAGCACTGCCACAAACCTTTGCATGTAAACTGTTAACTAAAAGTCAATACAGTGTTTTTGAGAGTTCATACAGTATCAAAAAACATGTAATCGTAATATTCAAAGTGTACAGATCATTTCTTACAGCCCTAATATTTAGACTTCTCCCACCCCCACATGAAGTACCATTGCAGTTACATTGTTGTACACTTTTATACTTCTGATTAGGTCGTTATTTGTTTGGCAGTTATGGAAATCTGTTACCTCATGCTGTTTTGAAAACCTGTACCGCGGACATCAGTACGACTCGCCTGTAAAGCTGCAGCTATAACTGTCATGAAGTTCAGAGTTTATGGTGTTTTTTCATTTGGTTTTTATTTATTTTTTACTTCATTTGTATGGATTTATTTTTGCAAAAGGAAATATGTATACAAGTCTTGACAGCCAATAAAACTGCCCGTTCACATGGGCTGTGGTGCTATCACATGATGTTTTTCCGGTGTATGTCTTTACAACAGCTGCACGATTATACATGTATATATGCTTGTGTACATATTAAAAAAGTTCTTCCCTCTGTGATGAACCTGATTTCGGTTTTAGTGATGTTCATGGAGACACAGCAACATATTAGACAAAGATGACCATCAGTTTTATTCTCTTAATGTCACATTTATCAGACCATCACTGACAAACTCCAGCCATTCCTACCCAACATCTTCTCTGCAAAATGGTCCAGATTTAGCTCGATGTCCTCAGTTCAGTGAGAGCAACAGCAAATGTTTATCAGGAGTGAAAAAGATTGGATGAATCCCAGCAGATATTAGGCTCAGCTATGATTTTAAAAAACATTTCTTACAGTCATCAACATACTAGCTGTCTTTATGTTTTTAGGGAAAAAATTGAGAACACCTAAGAGCTTTCTTTCTAATTATGTGAGTTTGGAGAGGATGTTTTAATCAAGACTAGCCTCTTAAAGTCTATCACTTGTTATTCTACACTGATAAAATGTAAGGGACCTAAAATTGTCTTGAGAGTTCTGTCAGAGACAATCACACATAACACTGATCAGCCAAAACATTAAAACCCACTGGCCAGGGAAGTGAATGACCTGTTCTGGTGGGATACCCTGTGTCCTGGCATTTATGCGGATGCCACTTGACATGCACCACCTACCCTAACATGGTAACAGACCAAGTACATTTTCTCATGGCAACAGCACTCCTCACTGGCAGAGGCCCACAAGCAGGACAATGCACCATGCCACACCACCAGAACTGCTCAGGAATGGCCCAAGCAACGTGACAAGGAGCTTAAGGTGACAACCTGACCTTCAAATACCCAGATCCCAATCTGGTTGAGCTTCTGTAGGATATGCCGGTACCCCACCTCACAAACTACAGAACTCAAAGGATCTGCTGCCAATGCTATGGCTCCAGACACCTCAGGACACCCTCAAAGGTCCTGGGTCCATGCCTCACCAAGTCTGATCTACAGTGGGGCCTCTGTCCTGTTGAGATATGTACACAGGAACTCTGAGGTAGTGGCATATCCCACAGATGCCTGATCAGATTGGGATCTGGGAAACTTGGAGGCCAGGTCAGTGCCTTGAGCTTTTGATCACGCTCCTCGGGCCATTCCTGATTAGTTTTTGTGGTGTCACGTGGTGCATTGTCCTGCTGGAGGGGCCACTGCCATCAGGGGGGTACTTGGTCTGTAACAATGTTTGGGGTCAGTGGAGCATGTCAAGTTGTATCCACACGAAAGCCAGGATCAAAAGTTTCCCCAGAAGATTGCTTTGTGAAGAAATTATCAATGTTATTCACTTCACCTGTCAGTGGCTGGTCAGTGTTGCTGTCTCACACCCAGTGTTGTTGGCTGGACTTTTCTTTGTAATTGTTCTCAGAAATGATGCCATAGTTTCCTCAATAATGTGGATATCATTACAAATATATTCTAAATGAAAGCGGTCAGTAAATGGATGTGTGGTTTATATCAGATCTACAGTGTTGCCTTTCTTGTACCGTTGTTTATTTAATTGAGATTTTTTGCAGACACTAAAATATATAGGAAAAGCATCACCGGTATTTTTCACTGCAGTGTCTCAATAGTTTCAAGCAGTGCTCATGTTATTATAGAAGTAATGCAGTCCAAAACCAGGTACATCTACAGTACTTTTAATTCAGATATATAATAAACATATCTCACCATGAAGAGTCAGACAGTCACACAACTCAACAATAATAAAATGACAAAAAAAGAATGAGGGACGAGAGGGCTCATACAGGAGAGAAAAAGGACATTCAGACCTTAGATAGATTCACATTTCAATTGCATGGTGTACTTTGTATTTTAAAATGTGATACTCAGACATGCACACTTCTCTTCACAGCATGTTTGAGCTGTTATCTTGTTCACGCACATCAGATGCATCACTGGATTTATTTTTGTTGTTACTGATAAACCAAGAGCTAATGAAACTCTCCAGAGAGGTAATTGTTTGTAGATTACACAGAACAGTCTCACACTGGGCAGTTTTAAATCTCCACAACACCAACATTCAGTGTCACAGCCTCTAAAACTTGTCAAGACTCATCCATTTTAAAACTCCACTCTCCACCTTTTCATGGTGTTCCAGCCCTCTATTCTTCAGGTGTTACTGGTCAAACTGGTTGAGTTAACTGACCATGCGCTGCTGTATGTGCGTGTAATGACCTCAGGCTGAGTCTCCACGACAGACTATAGCTTCTCACTGCTGTATAGAGTCCAAATTCTCTTTGAGTCTTCGGGTCATGCTGGGGATCAGGTTCACGTGGTCATCCACACAGCTGCCCACGCAGCGGTCCATCAGTGATCGAACAGCTGGCTCCTTGGCGCCGGAGTCGAAAAGATCCTTCGCCTTGTCGTTGCAGTGCATCGTGCATCTGGTCAGACGGTCCTGGGGGGGCAGAGAGGAGAGATGGTTTAGACTTACCAAAAGCAGACGAGAGAGGCATCCCAGTGGACATGGTTTGAGATTCACAGGCGGTTACAAATTTAGAAAGTAAAGATTTTTAGCATCTAATCAGCGACGGTGGAAATTTAAAACTTGTCCTTTTTGATAATTTAATACTTCAGTGCAAATGCGGTTGAAGTATGGGGGAAATTAAACAAATACATCCCTTAAAGGCTCATACAAATAAAAATGTTACATCATAAATGTGAAATTCTGGCAAATGTTGACTATTTAATGGTGCCAATATGATGTAACGCCTTGGATAAGTCATGGAAAAAGCCTGTTCTTGAATAAGTATCATGTTGCCCTGGTTAACTCATTCTTTATGCCTGAAAATATCTATAAAAAATTAAGTTGTTACATGGATGCATGATAAGATCAGCATGTCATTTGTAGGGGCCCATATTGGCTTTAAAAGGAAATATCTGAATTGGCCAACATGCTGAGAATATCGGTACCTCATTGGCAGTGATGTAAAGTGGTTACAACAGGTCCCAGTGCACGCTATTATGACGGGCCCAACAGTATACGCTATCATGCACATATCATCTTGTGCCATGATCAGAGACTTGATATTGGCTAACATTAACATACATATTACCCAGCAATCATCACTGCATATCTGCATATCACAAAACAATACCTAAGAAATAAAAATTTAACATTTTTTGATAGTTTATTATAGTTTATTTTGTTCAAACCCAGGGTGTGGGAGCCCCTCTGTGCGGAGTTTACATGTGCTCCCTGTGTCAGTGTGGGTTTTCTCCGGGTACTCCAGCTTCCTCCCACAGTCCAAAGACATGCAGGTTAATTGGTGACTCTAAATTGTCCGTAGGTGTGAGTGTGAATGGTTGTCTGTCTCTATGTGTCAGCCCTGTGATAGTGTGGTGACCTGTCCAGGGTGTACCCCACCTCTTGCCCTATGTCAGCTGGTTTAGGCTCCAGCACCCCGTGACCCCCAACAGGATAAGTGTCTACAGAAAATACATGAATGAATGTAATTTTGTTACAGATGCTCTTTACTACTTTACAGAAAAAACCTGAAGGAGACGGGTTTGACTTTTTAAAAAAAATTCCAATATACATCTCTAGTTGTTACATCATTACCTTGAATCATATATATTACATACATATAAAGATCCAGCGCAATTTGCAAAACATTTAGGACTGAAGCCTCGGACGCCCAGGCCAAATGACACCATTATTGCAGGCTGACTTTATTGGAAATCTGGAAATTGTGATTGTGAAATTCCATGACTTTTCCTGAGTTTCCATGACCTTGACCTTGACCCGTTTATATCTTTACAGATTTTGAGGTTTAGTCTATTTTTCCAGCACACACTGGAGGGGTGGACCCAGAAGACAATAATGTTTGGACTGCATATTCTCCTAAGAACCTAAAGTGACAGAAGTGGATGCATGTGAATGATGTCATACAGGTTGTGTGACAGGAAACATGTTTCTTAAAGTAGGGCTTTGATGCATAAGCAAAAGAAGGGAGGTATTCTTTTGAACTGTCTCTCACCTGAAACTTCTCCAGCTCTGAGGTAACCAGTCCCTGAGCTTTGGCCAGAGGGGTGTGACACCTCTCGATGCACTGATGCACCACAGTCATGGAGTCTGTGGAGCGTTCACAGCACTCTGCGCTGCACCTGAACATGCGACCCTGCAGCAACAACACACAGGTAACACGTGAGGAACACAGGTGCTGCACAGGTAGAAACACAAAGCACTGCATGCACAGCTAATGTTTATACGTCTAAGACACCTGCCTGCATCACACGGATGTGATCCCTCTCCAGGCTTTGGACCATTTCTTCCACCACAGTGTGCACGCGTGCCTGATGTGCCTCCGCCATCTCTGTCCGTCCTGCTCACTCCGACAAGTCTTCACTGATATTTAAGATTCAAGTTTAGCATTTAAATCAGCCCGGACGGACGTGATATACCCGCGGTGTCCCCTTCAAGTTCCTTTACTTTACACTTTTATTGTAACTAAGGTCACCTCCATTCAAGCATGGTTCAAGATGAGTACTCGTGCGCCACTTCCGCTTAACTTCCGCAACCGGTTTTAGAAAAAAAAATCCTCTTCCGGTTTGAGTGGTCCGACTTCAAAATTGACTTCCAAGATATTACTCAACAGGTGTTTTTTTTAAGGCAAGGTATGTGATAAGGATCTTCTTAGATCAGACCTCTGTGGGAGAGTCCGGGGGGGATTCTCCCACGGGATTAATTATGTTATTCATTTATTTATTTTGATGAAGTAGCTCTATTATGATGCTTTTTTATGCACCCTGGCACCTCATTTACCCTTAAAAACTTTTACTTACTTTTATGTATTGTGATGTTAAAAATATCAGTGGTTATTTTGAATCATTATAGAGTAGAAAGACAAGTGCTATCATTAACATTAATTCACTAGAGTTGGAAAAATAGTCAAATGTATGTATTTATGTTAACAGTGGTGGAACTACAAACATTTATTTTGGTGCAAATATGAACAGACCAACAGATTATTTGATCTGGGGCTTTGTATTATTAGTAGACCTACCTTTATTTCTGAAACATATATATAACCTAAACATATGGATCCGCCGCTTTTTGTAAAACATTTTGGGTTGACACCAAGGCCTAACGATGCCACCATTGCAGACTGACGTTATTGGAAATCATATTTTCTTAGAATTTATTTATCTTTTTGTGAGAGGAGAGGGGTGATGCAGAAAGGTGGAGGCATGTCTATTTTTTTAAGCACTGGGGAGGGACTTGGGTTTTTTTATTTTGGCTTAGGGGAGGAACATACAACTTTAAATTGCCTTTTAAAATTTATTTTACCACCAATCTTTGAAAATTGCCCAAACTGCCATTTATCATAGCCAGAAACTGTATAAACAGAAATTATAAGTGGATATTTAATTTTCCAATGGTCCCTGGAAACATCATGTACACCCAGCTTTTGTCAGAAAAAGAAAAACAAGCCATAACCAAATCAGAGCTCAAAATGGTGACATTTCATCAAAATCACTCTACATTTAAAATAAACCCTAAGCACAAACTAACCAGCATGCACGAAAGGCGTTAAATAATTATGCTTTTTTTTAACTCCAAAATTTCATCCTAAACGTCGGGTAAGATTAAAAAAAACAAAACAAAAAAAAACAACCCTCATTTATGGTGGAGGGAAGGTCATGCATTTCCCCATAGTCACTCAGGGAGGCTCAAGGGAAATATTTGTAGCCTCAGGGAGGGTCAAAATAGTAGTGGTAATAATAATTAAAAGAAATAATGATGATGGTAATAGAGATGAAGTCACACCCCAGCCTCCTCTGATAAGTAAAGAACAGTCCCTTAATTAATTGTAAGTGCCATACTTCTACATTTCTTTGCAGTCCCTTACTTTAAAAAAAAAATACATGTCACATTTTATCTTGTTAAAGGTTAATTATATTATGATCTTCTCCACCTGGAGACAAATTGTCCTCATTATTCAGCAAATTCAATTTTTGCGTGCCTTTATTGTGAAACTCAAACGTCGTCGTATCCGGAAGTGTGTTTCAACATCAAGAGACGTTCACGGCACCCCGACATGTTTCAACCGTTGAACAAGTTTAGTTAGTTGTTTACACCTCTAGTCTTGTAGTGGCTTTTGTTGACAGTCCAGTTTGCTGTTTAAGTACACAGAGGGAAATTTAAACGAGCTCTGAATCTGTGTTGAAGTGTTACGGTGAAGATATCTGTGAAGGCTACCTCTGGACCAGCCCTCCTACAGTGACTTTTTATACAGTGAGTCCAAACACTTCACTGTGACACTGAACTCTTTCTCTTTATAACGTCTCTAAATATTAAACATTACAGTATTAGCTTCGGCTGTGTGATAAGTTATGTTACTATTTCCTGTGTTATTCTTTGAGTCTGAATTCCACTTAGCGTAACCTTTGACCAAGACTGATAGGCACTGTTGCCTTCAGGTTCACAGCGGAACTGACTATGGCTCATGTTTGTTCCTCATGAGCAGATGATACGTCGTGCAGTGAAGGACTAGACGCCCACAATGAATCCACAAACACTGTCACTGAGAGCGGTGCTGTTCCTGGGGCTTTTCCACACTGGGAGAAGAAGTCTAGCCTCGGCCCCAGAGCTGCTAGAGCAACCCAAAAAGATAGGTAAGTCTGCCCCAGGGTGCGTTCAAATACCAAAACATACTCCTTTCTATACCTACTTCCTCTATTTGGTCTGATGCATCCATTTTATGATGTCTGCCTCACTGGTAGACAGGCGTCCTCCCTGGGGTGCTAAAGTTGTAGGGGTCATGTTACTTCATCTCATTTATTTTATTTATAGGGACAACACTAAATAACATCTCTGTAAATGTGCCAGTGTTAGTCAAATGGCTTATTTTCAACTGCAGTCTGGTAAGATGATTTGAAACCTATGATAATATTATATTTCTGTGGGGGAGACCTCACGATGACCTTACCCAGAATACAACTGTGTCGGGGGACACTCTTTATACAGTATGTGAGCTCAAAGAAATGGCATTTGCTGTAAAATCTGACAGACAGCCTATGATTTGCTAAAAAGCATCATCATAATAATAATACAATTTATTTATATTGCACCTTTCATACAATAAAATCAGTATTAACTGCTTTACAATGAGGGCATTATAAGCACTGAAAATAAACACATAAAACAGGCCAACATGGCAGTTCAATATAAAAGGACATTTGAAAAATTTTCATTCAAAAGCGATGGTGATCTGAGATCGTATCAATCGACATCTCAGAGAGTATTTCTCCTTGTGTCACCTTTTAGGCCTCTGACATCAGCAACAGTCAGAGTCTGTAATTCCCAACAGACACAGACTGACTAATAGATATTGATTAACTGAAATAAGCTTCTCTCAGCTTGCCTCAGAACGCCTTCCCAAGACGTCACTGTGGGTTTGTCTGTGCTGGGTGCAGCCCTCTTCTGCCCCTGAATCCACCACCCAGTTGTGGCGCTGTGGATCAAGAAGAACTCAAAACAGTCTTTCTTCCTCGTATAAAGGCAGAAAATTATAAAACCATAAATCATAAAATCAAGTAAGATACAACATTTTAAAAGAACTGCAGCAGTGTGAAGTACAAGAAGAGTTTCAGACCTGCGTCAGAGCTAGTTAAAGGTCAGAGTGAACAGGTGCATTTTTATCTTTCTTTTAAAAAATATTTAGTGAGCTGGTATCTCTGATATCCCCCATTTTCTTTCTGCTGTTACTGGGAACCTCCAGTAAACCAGCAGAGGATAATCACATTGTTCTTGGAGGCAAATAATTAACAAGGGACTTAGTAAAGTAGCTAGGTCTGAGCTCATTTAGGGCTTTGTATACAAGGAGGAGGAGCTTTAAATTAATGCTAAATGTAACAGGAAGCCAGTTTAAACCAGATAAGACTGGACTGATGTGCTTTCAACTCTTGGTTGTGGTTAATAACAGACTACAGAGTTTTGAATGAGCTGATGGAATATTTTTCTTGGTTTGATCAATAAAATACTAGACACTAGTTGATGATTTAATTGAATAAGGATGTTAGTAGGTCACTTCTAAGAAGGTCAGTGACTGTAGAAGTGTTTTGTCATTCTTTCTTATGTTCCTGACGTTTCACTGGGGTAGACAGTATAAGGAAGTATTTGTGTAAAAAAAAACGTAGTAGCTGAGCTATTTCGTTGATAGAAATCATTGTAGCATGTATTGCGTTGTCTAGCCTGCAATGCTGTGTTTCTAATATGCAGTTAGCCTGTTCAGATAAGTCTTGCTGAGTTTAAATACTAATGCCCCATAGAATAATGAAAAAAAAATAGCAAAAAGCGCCCTTCTAGCTGGAAGACCTGAGGACACTTGCTGCTTCAGATACCGACACATCAGTGGGCTGAATTGAGACGATATCCTCGATAAAATCATGTGGCTAATAACTGCTTTTGTTATTGGAAGAAGTCATCTCAGGATAAAGTTATACTCCCAAACACAGAGGCATTTGTCTTCTTCACTACTCCTGTGATGTTATCCCCACCACTCACAGTTGCCATGTTTCTCGCCTACAATGCTTGTTCCATCAGTAGAGGCTGACCTCTGTACATGTTGCCTGCATACAGCATCTCTGTAGCTGTTAAAGAGAAAGAGTAGCATCTGTATTTTTGAAGGTATTGAAAATCATACCTTTGGGATTTCTAAATATGCCATTATACTGCAATATCTTGATACGGCCCAAGCCTACTTTTAGGATGATATCTACATTACCAAAACCATGTGGCCTTCTTAATCAGTTACTTGATCAATTCTGGTGATAGATTAATCACTTTAAGTTATTTATTAAGCAAAAATGGCAAACATTTGTGTATACCAGTTTTTTAAATGTGAGGATTTTTTGTTTTCTTTGTTTTAAATTATTGTAAATGTCTGGGGTTTTGACTGTTGTTTGGTTTAAAAAAGGAGGTTCAAAATGTCTCCTTGAGCTCTGCTAAAATATGATGGACATTTTGTATATTCTTTATATAAAAATAGATTAATCTACAATGGAAATCAATTGTTAGTTGCAGCTGCAGTACAAATTTTTAAAAAGGAATCTTAAAAAAAGTTGTATGTAAGATGTGTCTATTGTAAGTATCACACAAAAGTAAAGCTGCAGGTGTCAATTGAAATAAAACTGGGGAAAGTTCATCCTATAAATGTTCATATGAACGGACAATATTATCTCAAGAGAATAATTCCAAACGAGCGTGTTACGAAGTTGTTTCACAGTGTTGTCATTGCTCCTGTAAAGCTGTGGTCGGAGCAGGCATCAGTGGCACAGCTGCAGCGTTTTACCTGAGGCAGGAGTTTGGACCCGGGGTGAAGATCGATGTGTTTGAACCTGGCACTGTCGGTGGACGACTTGCGACAGTGAAGATTGGAGATGATGAGTATGAGACAGGAGGTTCAGTGATCCATCCTCTGAATCTACACATGAAGCAATTCATTGAAAAATTAGGTAACACATCCTCAGTTAAACAGACTCGGCACAAATTTATGAATGATTGAAACCATTATTGGTTTGTAGTCTTGATATCTGAAACTTTTTTTTTCAGGTATTCCTCCGAGGAAAGATGTCCCCTCTAAAATGGCGATCTTTGATGGGAAGGAGCTCATGTTTGAGGAGAGTGACTGGTTCATAGTAAACTTCTTGCGCATGCTCTGGAGATACGGGTTCAGCTTTCTCCGAATGCATATGTGGGTGGAGAGTATTTTGGACAAATTTATGAGGTGAGGAGGAAGAATAGTTGTCATGGCCTCTCAATATCAACACAGAATTGCTGTTCCTTTTTTTGTTGCATGTCTTAATGATCATGTAAATCCTTGAATTCACAGGATCTACCAGTATCAGCAGTATGGTTACTCTTTCTCCACTGTGGATAAACTCCTTCATGCCATGGGTGGCGATAGTTTTCTTACCCTGGTGAATCAGACCCTGGAGGAAACAATGATTGGCGAGGGATTTTCGCAGACCTTCATCAACGATATTGTTGCACCCATCACGCGTGTCAACTATGGCCAAAGTGTCCGCATCCATGGCTTTGTGGGTATGTTTGTGGGTATAGTTCATCGCATATCTCAAGGTTTGTGTTGTAAAAGCTGTAAAATAGAGGTCATATGTGTTGTCTGTCTTGTCTTCTAGGGGCAGTGTCATTAGCAGGAGCAGATTCAGGCCTGTGGGCAGTGGATGGAGGAAATAAGAGGGTGTGCTCGGGACTGCTGTACAACAGCAAAAGTGAGCTCATCCCTGCTGCAGTGACGTCCATTTCAGTCAAGGTTCGACCATCAAAGACAGGTACCTTTCACATTCCTTCATGTGTGTGAAGAATTTCTGATGTGTATGTTCACACTTTTTAAATGTCAATCATTTTAACTTCCCTCCTTCTCCCATTTTCAGGCACCACAGCCAGTTTCTATGAAGTTAACTATGTCGGAGAATCAGGTGCAGCACACTCTCTGTATGACATTGTGATAATAGCAACACCTCTTCACCAAGGAAAGTCTGACATCACCTTCTCAGGCTTCTCCCCTCCAATCCCATCTCACTTCCCCGGACGTTACCACCAGACTGTCGCCACTCTGGTCCACGGCTTGCTGAACATGTCCTACCTCGGGACCACAGAGCCAGCCTCGAAGTTCACCGTGTCTGACATCCTCACCACAGATTCAAAGGGCTGCGCCATCAAAAGCCTGGGCTCTCTTGACCCTGTGCACATCCCCGAAGGTTACAAGAGACCCCCTGCCAGTGAGACCAAAGTCTGGAAGGTGTTCTCCCAACAGCTGCTGTCCCAGGAGCAGCTGAAGGACATGTTCCTCTCCTGGGACTTAGTGTCAGAGACTCCGTGGCTGGCTTATCCTTCTTACCACCCGCCGCACCGTAATACACCTCCCTTCATCCTGCACTCGCGGCTGTACTACCTCAACGCTGTGGAGTGGGCTGCTAGCGCCATGGAGATGAGTGCCATCTCTGCCAGGAACGTGGCCTTACTGGCACACCACCGCTGGCACCAGCAGGTCAACAAGATCGACCAGGAAGACCTGCACACCCGACTGAGAGGTGAACTCTAAAGAGAGGAAGATAAAGCAATAAAGTTCAGTACAGACCCACACAGATACTCATGGAAATGCCCGCTGCAGTCTAACATTACTCCTGTCAGGACAAAACTCCCACTCTTCTTTACGGTATTTGGGCTGCTCTGACCTCTTTAAACTTAAAGTTTATTACAACGTGGATCTCTTTGACATAGTATTGGCCGTCAGTTTTATCTTTTACTAAGTTAACAGTCAGAGCTAAGAACACAGGGAACACAGCGACATTGCCACGATGAAGTCTAACAGGGCAACAAACAGGAGCAGTCACACAATTAGACTTGTAGTTTAAACAGATTCTCCTCAACACAGAATTTGCTCTGAAAACGTTCACTGTTTGTATGCGTTTTCTCTGGCTAACCCGAGGGGTTTGTGTAAAACCAGTCTGATTGGTTGACTCCTCATGTTTCCTGCCCTCGTCTGACTTCTTCTTTTTAGCGATGTCTCTGCTTTCCCTGATCTCAGCAGATAACTTCTTGAGTACAATGTTATTTTTATCAGTAGGAGTAGAGAGGCTAAGTCCCTCCCTTTTGGTGTACCCCATGGGATTTTATTTTTGTTTTACAGTCTTTTGTTGATGTTTGTCAGTTTAAATATGATTTTGCATGTTGGGAAAGTTGCAGTTTTTCATAGTTTTGTCAAAGTACTGTGTAGATTTGTGTAAAACTGCTCAGTAAACTACATTTCACATTTCACACGGTATACATCACAAACACCAGCTAGCTTGCTAGCCCTGAGAAGACGATCAAACTTCACTATCACTAAGTTGTAACAAGGCTTCCGTAGCTGCTGGAGGATCAATTACGGCCAGCTAACTAGCTAGCTAGGTAACTCAGCTATGTTCCAAGCACAAATATAACGTTATCTGCCCTGATGTGTTTAATTCAGTGTCTTCTGGTCTTTTATCAGACAGCATAGGTGTAGATTTAGGGGTGGATGCAGGGGACACATCCAGTCCTTTAAAAAAATTAAAATTATTTTGACACAATTGAATACATTTACACCATAAATTGATGCAGAAGTGGCACAAATTGATGCATAAAAAAATCACCAGAACGCAGGAAATTAAGCACTTGATGCTCAAAATTTACTAGTGGAGGACCCCTAAACTCCCAGTTTCATGTGTCCCACCCAGTGTTGAATTGAAACCTATGCCCTTGTCGAAGGAGGTGAAAAGAACAGACAAGACCCCTACCTCGTCTAAGTACATCAACCCCTGGTGCGAAACACACAGACATCGTAGCTTCAGTGAGACAGACTGGAAGTAGAATAGAAAGCTATGACCTCATTTAACGTGACTTTTGTAGTTTTTTTAATGATGTCTTTTCATTATTTTATACACCACTTTCATGGCAAACTGTGACTGTCTTGGTTCACAAAATGACCTTTTAAATTGACAAACATTATATTTGTAATTCATGGCACAATTCAAACAAGATTAATAAATTATTTGTCTCTCACCATTGACTTACAAAGATATTTCTTTTTGAAATAATGTCCCATGGCGGTCCACTGGAAGAGGTGGGACTTTGCTTCTCTATGTTGACCAAAACTAATAAAAGAAAAGACCAGCAAAATGATCCTTTAATCACCCTGACGGTAGACATGGTTCATCATTCACCAGCAACAATAGCACAGATCCCTCTGAAAGGTGGGTCAACATTGTAACGTGCTGAATTTTTTTAATCACTGTGAACCACGCTGCACTCCAGGGAAGATGCATCCTCTTTGTGTTCCTCTGTCTACATACTTGATTGATTGATTCTTTTGTATGTGCGCTTCTGCTGTTATGAACATGGTACGGCTTACATCTAGCGAGTCAGCTTGTTGGTGCCACATAAACCAAGATGTCCTTTTTGTTGATGGATCTATGTGTCTTTTTTAGTCTCTCTACCTCCCCAGCAGACAACTGTATGTGTTGTGAATGAGCACAGGCAGCTTTCAGCAAGAGAGCGGTGCCACCAAGATGTTGTCTTCGTAAATCAGATGTTAATGATGCCAAATATGAAAAGTATTAATAAGTTTATCTTGTGCTGATAATTTTAATGAGACGTATGAGATGTATGAATTCAGTTTGTTAAAACTATGATTGTGCCTTAAAGATATCCGTAATCGGCTTAGGTATTTATTAAATAATAAGTCTCCCTATAATTTTAGAAATCATCTGTCCTTTGGGTCTTCCGGTTATTTTTAATGAAGTGAAAATTGTTGTCAGAGTCAGACCACCAGGACCAAACTGAAGAGTATAATGCATTTCTGTGTTTTGTTGTAACATCTGGAGGAGAATCTGTTTAAAAGTATTCTGTACCTGCGATTTATCAGGTGTCATGTTGCTTAAAACCACCTTCATGTTCTTCAGCAGCTTTGGGAAGGAAATTGTAGTTTGCTAATTGTTTCTTCTGCACTTTTAGAGGTGTATTTTTCTAGATTTTTTGAGAGAAGTTTACTTGTTGTGAGTGTATGTGACAAGATACTGTAGCAAAGTGATTAATTGTGCAGTTTAATTGACAAAAGTTTATGTTTTACACTTAAGTCTCTTTACATGGACAAACAAAAAAGACAAAAAACAAAAAAAGTGCAGTATTTAGACTCGCTTCTTCTGCAGAAATAAAACAAAGCTTTTAATTACAAATCGAAACGCTTCACTTGAGATTTTAAACAATACTGAAACTTCCCAAATTGCACTGTATGTTTTGTGTGTTTACGATCACAATAAATGGATGAGTCCTTGTTTGCTTTGCACTTCTATTTGACATTTTACTCCAAAAAGCTGAATTAAATTATGTTTGAATCACTTTTCAAGACACTGGCATCAATCTGCTTTCCACAAAGCAACTTGGAATCATTTGTGTGTTACTGATGACCATTTTATTCTTGTCCACATATTAGAATATCTGACTAAACTTGTTTACAGTTCTTGTAAAATTCATTTCACTGTCACACCATCATCATCTGAAATTCAAAAAAAAAGAAAAAGATAATAGCTGCAGCTGTTTGCGTCCTCTCTTTGCCACATGATTAAATGAGGAATTGTCTCACTCAGTGACATTGTGATCCATCGTTCATAGGCCAAGGATGTGTGGTGAAATCACCATTTCCATTCCCAAAAGGAAATGAACATTGTTTTCAGCTCTGATGCAAGGACTCCCAGTTTTTTCTTTTCATCAAACAGTCACAGTAGCACCCCAAATAAAGGCCCATGTGACTGCAGAGCCAACAATGGGTGGCATTGACAGCCTGAATAAGGATACGTCTGTGTGCTGATGTGCCACCCAGCTGTCCTCTCAGGTAGGGAGGGACAATGGTACCAGAGCTGCCTGTCCATGCAGAACATGTGATGCGACTGAAGATATAAGAGAGGCTGGAAACTGACAACAACCCAAAATCTTCCACCAACCCAGACCAGCAGCAAAGATGAGGTTTCTAGTGCCAGTATTTGTTTTCCTCGCCGTGGCAGCGTTCCACTCCGGTAAGAACAATAAATACTCATTTTTAGAATCTGACTATAATTTAATATGCAGTGATCTCCATTTGATTGATTTTGTTTTTATCTATTGACTTGATAATGTGTGTGACTGTGCCTCTATAGAGAACATGCTTATTTACTACATCAGATGTTCAGTTATGTATTAGATCGGAGCCTGACTGATGTACCTGTGATGATTTCTAGCCCTCTCAGCATCTATTGAGTCTGCGGAGAAAGAGGAAGCAGCCGCCAAGCACGGTGAGGAACTAATGTCAATAATAATTAGTTAAACAGCAATAATAATTACTATGCTATGATACTTTCAAGGGTGTAGGTATCATTTAACATTGGAGGGGACACATATTTAACGAGGGGTTTTTGATCAAAAATGTAATTCCCTGCGTTCTGGTGAATTTTTAGGCATCAATTTATGGTATAAATGTCTTAAATTCTGTCAAAATAAAAGTCTTCAGCTACTTTGAAGTTTATATTGGCAGCAACCAATGCCCATGTTCTAAATATTGAGAGGTATGTGTGCCTTGCTTGCAATTTGCATGCTTTTGAAACCGATACAAATGTCTCTTCTTTCTGTCATGCAGATGGGCTAACTGAACTGCAGAAAATAGGTACAGTTCATCCGTCCAATTGAGCACCAGCAGATTTTGAAAGGGATGTTTCAAATGTTTTATACATTTAATGTTCAAGTCTAGGGGTGTTAATTCACCTGACTGCAAGAACCTTTTCATTTTGCTTTATAATGACACTGGAAAACTTACCGGTTTGTTAGAGACACCTACCATATTTTATGTTTTACCTGTAACACTACATTTTGTCACTTTTATCGTTACACAAACTACCCATCATCTTCTATGGCTCTTGTTTGACATCATTTCTACCCTCTGTCTCCTCAGATCAGATGGAGTTTGAGGCCGCTCAGAAGAGAGAGGCCGCTCAGGTGAATGGTAAGTATAACCAAAGTGTAGGGAAGTGACCACAAGCCAAGATGAGCAGATGTGGCTGTCATCCATTGTGTTACAGTTTGTCTCAGTCGCTTTGGTACATTTCTCAAATCAGAACTGAAATTTTCAACACTACTTGCTCCACCTCCTCATCATCACTGTGACTAGTCACTTGTACACATCATGAAACCAAGTTCTTATTATTTTGAACAGAGTACAAATGCTTTGGCACATTCATGCAAATGTTGTTTCCTTCATTATCAATTGCTTATGTCTTGTTGATCAAACTGTATTACACTAGTTTTCTGTTGAATAGTCTCACCCCCCAAAACATTTAGGCATGGGCTGATTATGTGACAATAGGCCCTTGGGCACAGATACACAAAGGGCTCCACCACCTCTCTTACAGGAGCAAGACACATTGACTTTGTGGTGATTTTACATCTCTTTGTTGTCGTTATGCATCTTTTTGTGGGTTTGTCTCTCTTTATGTGGTCATTTTGTGTCTCCTTGAGATAATTTTATGTCTTTTTTTCATCATTTTGAGTCTCTTCCTGGTCAGTACATGTTAATTTGACATTTTAAGTGAAGGCGAGGGGGCCCCTTGACACCTTGGGCCCCTGGACCTGCGCCCTCTAGATCCATTCAGTAATCATCCATGCATAGGCATCAGTCCATTACATAAGTTACTACATGCGAAATGGCTGAACCAGTTGTCATAATCTGTCTGGCTAGATATCCGTTGTAATGTGGGTGAGAATTTGTGGCCCGACAGACTGAAATGTAAGGAGGTGTAGAAACACTGCATGTACAGTTCTGCATCAGGGGGTGTTTCCTGTTTACATTTAAATTTTGTAATTTTTCCTTTGTGCTGTGCAGTCTTTTTTCTTTATCGCACTGACAGTCTGTCAACAAATCATAGTACAAACAGTAAAGGCATAAATGTGAATCCTGTCCAATCTCTTGCAATCAATCTCTGAAAACTTAAGAGTACAGTGTTATATTGGCAACATGGCTAAGCATTTTGAACATGTTTTTTGATAAACATTGACACAAGGGCTTGTCATTCTAATGGCACTGACATGTTCAGTGACATAAATATTAACTGTTGAGAGATAAACTAAACATTTTGAGCAAGTTATGGGCTTTTGCAGGTGGTGCTGTTAGGAGAAATGCTCTTCCTGTTTTGCAAATGTTAAATGATTTGAGAAATGCACCACAGCAACTGAGAAAACTTAAAATACAGTCTGTATAACAAGTTCCAGCTGTTTGAGTAATAATTTTACACCCTTTCCTGTCAAGTTACAGAGGAACAGAATGAAGAAACCCGCTACCTCGGTAAGAGGAACTACATGACCTCATTCAAAATTAATAACGGCTGATTCAGATGCAGTTTGTAATGTAGTCTTTCAACTGTTTCACACACAGAGGCCACTCAGGACGGATCTGGTAAGTTATGCCTCTGTGATAAACACCTGAACACACACTGATCATGTGCTGAGCATCACCTGTTTGTGTTTAAACAGTGGAGGAGCATGTTGAAGCCGGAACCGACAACACAGGTGTGTATAAAAAAAAAAAACACATCCTGCTGGTTTTAAAGGATAGCATGTGATCATTGTGTACCTGACATGGCATGTCAACTGTGAAATCCGTCTTCAGCAGGAGGAGGTGGGAACACTGAAGTAGCGGCTCAGGAAGGTGAGAGGTTTTACTGTTCAAGTATCTGCCTGTAGGTGGTGATGAAGGACAGTTCAGAAAAATATCTGCAGGAGCTCAAAGTGCACCTACATGTAAAATGTCACAACCTTGTGACTGATTTGTCTCCCCTGTTAGCCACAGAGTCCCAGTCTGAGTCCTCTGAGGAGGCAGAAGGTGAGTTGGTGACATAAGGTTTTGGTTAACAGCATATTTCAGCACATTAAAGCTGTGATTTCAGTTTCTGTTGTTCTATTAATGATATTTTTGTCTTTTTTAAATGTTTGACAGGGAGACAGAGGAGGGGTAAGTGATGTAAACCTGCACTAAAGCACTAAAAGCACCAGTAATTAGTAAAACAAACACAACATGACAAACTGCGACTGATATTTTTGTCTTTTTTTTCTCCACATACCCATGAATTTCAAATATTGTACATTTTCAGTTGTTAACCTACTTTTTAAAGTACATTTGGAGATAAAAATCAATACAAAATACACAACAGATTGGCAAAAAATTGTATTTAAAAGCCTTTTATTGTGCCTATTGTTTAAACTCAAAGTACATTTTAATGTCTTCCTACTCAGAGCACCACGAGGCAGTGCCAGTGGCTGTGAGCAATTTGGGTAAGATCAAGAAATATGGACACTGACTCACTATTCCAATGAATCCCACACTGTAACTACATGCTATATTTTCCCATGTCTCCTCCAGATGAAGTGACTCAGGATTCAACCAAGAAGGACCAAGGTGAAAATGTCTAAATGCCACGCACACACACCAGCAACCACGAACAGTGTGAGGCTGACTGTATCTGTTTACCAGTATAACCCAGATAGCTGTAGATTTGAGCTCAGAAGACAGCGGTTGACTTTTTTTTCTTAAGGCGGACTTGTACCTGCTGAGACAAGATGTGGTGTACTGTTTTGAGCAGCACAGCAGTGAAAGTTAAATTGAAGGTTATGCAATGAGGAGAATGTGGAAAACAGAGCCAGTCAGGGCTGGTCTCAGCTGGATTTAAATTGAGTTTGAAAAAAAAACACAAAACTTTATAGGTTGGGTTCAAGTAAACAATAAAATGCCTCCAGGGCAATTACAAATTTACAACCAGACAGCTTGTAAAAAAAGACAACTTAAGAACAGGTTTTTTTCCTCCAGATTAATGTATAAAAACAGTCTGAAGATATATTTAAGTCACTACAGACCAGTTGGCTGCTTAACCTCAAAAATAAGATGCAGGGATTGTTTATTCGAACACAGTCCTCCTTGTATGTGAGTAAATCTAGGACAAGAATCCAGGGCACTCTGAGACGTCTGTCCCCAGGTGCTCATTGTGCTTGATTTATACTGTATCATCTGCTTCTGGTTATTTTAGGACCAAGGATGCACTGTCCCTGCCCTAAAAGATGCCGAAAAGATTGCTTAAATATTGATAAAATTCTTCTGATCCAAGGTTATTTATACAGTGAAGGTCATCTTTTGGATGCTCTGTAATTAGAAAATCCAATTTCAGAGAGGACAAATCTTGGTGCACTGGTTTCAAACAGAGAAAATCAACCTGTAGCAGTATGTCCTAATCTTTCGGGGGTAGAATAGGCCTTACATTGTGCTTTACAGCAGCAAAACTGCACACTGCTGCAGTCATCATTCATAGAAACCTGCACAGGAGGAGTGAGTCATGAGAAAGACCTGGATGTGATTCATATAATTGCTCTGAGAGCCCTGGAAAACTACTGAATTGCAGTGTGTTTGCAATGTAAAGCTAGCGTAAAGGAATCCTCTCTTCTGTCCCTGCGTCACAGATGTACTGGAGTGAGAAAGCGCGGTGGCACGTGGATCCCAACGCTCACCCATCACCCGGTGCCTGAGCTGCGCCGAGCTTACTGCCAATAAAAAGGGAATTATTCCACCTATCTACAACCTCTCTGTGCTCTTTTGTCTCATGTCATGTGCTGTGACAAAATAGGTCTGTACAGAATTTCAGAAATGCTTTTTAGGGACTTAAGGGATCAAGAATTTAAGGTTATATGGTTGCTACACTTTGACATTTGTGATTATGAACAGAAGCTTTATCGTATAATGCAGCAACAAAAACAAGCTCAACCCAAGTATTTTCCCATTTTTATTTGTTTTTTTTGTCATCCACAAATGTGGACTAGAGTATGTTGATGTGCATTAAAAAAACAAAACAAAACTTTTCTTTGGTACCTAAGGGAAAATCAAAACAATTAAGGCAACTACAGCATCTATAGATCTGATATGCATTAAAGTACTGCAGCCAAATGACCACACGCTGGTGGCATGCAACGTATGTCCGCCCTTACTCACAAAGAGAGACCAGATCAGCTCAACACCAAACCACCCGGTTAAGATTAACTTCCAGTTTTGGGTTCCCGTTCGTCCTCTTTTACGACCTTCACAGACAGATACAGAAAGAGGAAAGCTAGAGTAACCCAAATGTCTAGGCAGGTGCAAGTTCCACATGAAAAACATACTGGGAAGTAGCCGATACAAGGTGAACTGAAGGAGGCCTAAAGCATTTAACCATCACAGATGATGCAATCAAGTTTTAACAGGAGACTTAAGGTCATGTTTGGAGCATGAGTTTGTGCTCGTTGACATTCTGCCGTTACATTTCTCAAATTCAAGTAACTAATAAGTTCAGGCAGTTATTTCTGCGCTGAATGTAGAGCCTCAGGAGATTCTGATGGAAGAACCTCATCATTTCCCTGCCAGAGGTGTGCTGACTTTCAACGCTATTGATACAGTATTTTACGTATCATTCTGCAAGGGGTCATCCAGTGTGTAAGATTAGTGCTTCTACCATAGTACATTATTCAGATAGTTGTGTGTCAAAGACAAACACTGTAGTGAAGTGAATGTGATTGCCCAAGTATGGTAGAAAACACGGTCGCCAACCTCTCTGATTTTATAGTCAGTCAATTTTGCTCTTTAACAAGAGGAGGAAATATCTCACACTTTAGGGGTAACAAGAAAGCCAGATGCAAAACATCAATTCATTGATATAACATTTGCTTGGGGGAAAAATATGCACATACACACAAATAAACTTGTTTTTCCACCTAAAAATACTGCTTTTGCATCTACGTTATGTTCAGCACGTGTTATACTGGAGTTACATTTGCAAAAGGCTTATACTGCATTTCGATTGTTCATTTCTTTCTAAAAAATTAAAAACAGAACATGGTTGTATATACATAATTGCAAAGTAAAAAAAAAAAAATATGGAAGAATGAGTATTAGAAAAAAATCAGTTGATGCTTTTCGATTAACTCGTTACAGAATGATGAGATATGAAAAAGCAAGTCAGAACAAAGAAATGCAAGCTTCCCACTGGAAGTTATGTGGCCCAAATGGAACAAACAGCAAATTCTAGGTCAAAAATGATGCAGCCAAGAACCACAGGCCCATATCACAAGTCCTTTCAAACATTTCTATTTTTTTTCCTTTTTCTTCCAAAGTTGTCGGCTTGAGGTAAGCGATATATTTTGGCCTTCCAACTTTGCCTCTTCTCTCCTGGTACGCACTGGAGCGGTTTCTTTCTCCTCCCCCGGCTAGGGGGTCCAGCTGAACGCTCAAAGGATGCCGTAGATGAAGATGGCCATGATGGCGGCACTGATCAGACCGGAGATGGGCACAGTCACGAACCACGCCATGAAGATGTTTCTGAAGAGACGCCAGTCTACTGCCTTTCTTGAGCGCAGCCATCCGACTGCAACCACAGAGCCCACCTAGAAACACAGCGGTTGTCAGATGAATCCCATCATCTTCCTTGAATTTATGACTTCTAATTATCTGTCTGCAAAGCTAAAGTGTAAAATTTCAGAGGAGAAAGTTGCTCCACGTTTGGACCATCTCCCAGACTGGGTTCCTGTTTACTGTAGCCTCCCTCACACTAAATAGTCTCTTCCCCCGTGTCTCAGTCTAGCACCTAGACCACAGTGTTTGACCAGCTTACCTTGCAGTGGGTGGTGGAGACAGGCAGGCCAATGTTAGAGGCTACCACGACAGTCACGGCTGAGGCCAGTTCGATGCTGAAACCACTGCGGGGGAATAAAAAAAAAAACAACACTCAAGTCTCTCCATTGGACTTGTCTGAGCATGCCTGCTAAATTCAAAAGACTGGTAATGTCTGAGGAGGATGTGGTTTGGTGGAAAACAGGAGAAACAGGTTCTGCACTGTCTGTGCAGTCTATACCTTGAGGGAGTGATGGGGGTGAGATCCTTGCCCATAGTCTGGATCACTCTGCGACCCCACACCCAGAGACCGGCACAGATGCCCACACCACCGTACAGCAGCAGCCAAATGGGAATGGGTTCCTCTGAGATCACACTGCTGCTTGTATAAACCATCCAGAGAGCTACCAGTGGTCCGATGGCGTTACTGCAGAGGAAAGAATGAAGTTATTTCAACAAAAGGTAAAGGATTCTGACTTTGAGTTGAACCATGATAAGTAAAAGTCACCTATAACATGCCAGGGACCAAAATCTCATCTATCACTTTGATGACCGACACTAACTTGACATTGGCGTGATGACTGATAACAACATGACCATCACAAGGAATCTGCATACCTAACGTCGTTCCCTCCATGGGCAAAGGATCCGAAGCAGGCGGTGAGAATTTGGAGGAACTGGAACAGGGTCGACACCTCTGGCTTGTCTGCCTCAAGCCCATCGTCGTCCAGAGAGCTTTGGCTGCTACCTGCATCCTCCTTCCCCATTTCTAGCGTCACATCCCCCTCTCCCAGACCTTCTGGAGTTGTGTGCTCCGCCACAGCGTTGCAGTAGCTGGTGTAACTGTCCATACGCACGCGCTTCCTCTCCTGACCCCCTGTCCCCGTGCCCTTGTCGCCATCCTCGTTGGCGCGGTGCTCTCCTTCCTTATGCTTGAAGTCTTGGTGCATGCCGATGATGGCCATGGTGTAGGAGGTGTAGCTGTTGTTGCGTCGGATAGGTCGGTCGCCCCCCTCGCCCATGCAGTCGCCTACCTTGGCCAGGTGGAGTTTGTGCAGTAGGTCCTTGTAGAGGCCAGAGTCCTTGTGGACTGTGTGGTACTGACTGTAACCGTTACTTGGGATCTGCGCTGGTCTGTTGTTGAACTGAACGTGATTGTTGAACTGAACCTGGTTGGCCGAATTTGTAGAGCCATTGCTGACTTGCTGGTTGTTGGCCTGGCTGTTTGACTGAACCTGTTTAGGGGCTGCAGAAAAGTAAAAAAAATATTGCTTAAAACTTGCAAACATGCGTGTCATTTCATGGTTTGTGTAGCAGAGGACTTGTATCACCATATTATATATTACAGTAATGTTTCTTGGCATGCTTACCACCATTTGCATTGCTGTAGTCCGTGTCATCAGAATCTCCGATGTCAAATGCCACCTTGCGTTCCTTATTATTGTCAACCTCGTCAGAATCTCCAATGTCAAACGCCACCCTGCGCTCCTCAGGGGCAGCCTGGGGCTGAGCAGAGGGGCTCTGATTGACAGCTGGGGTGGTAGGCGTAGATGTCTCCTTGGCAGTCTGTTTCAGGATTGGACAGTGAGCCTCTCTCAGCTCCCTCTTCTCCATCAGGGGGCTCTCAGAGGGGCTAGAAGACTTGATATCTCCTAGTAGGGGAGGAGTTGGGAGTGAGATATTGCTTGGGTTATGTCCAAACATATACACTGTACAGCAGAGAAATACTAGCACAGCACGTTTTCTCTCAACCCTGATCTGTAGGGAGTCGCAAGTATTGCATAACCAGAGAGTTAAAAAAAACCCAAAAACCTTTGTCCTATTAATGCAACGTTACCTGTGTTCAAAGCGAGCCCCCGTGTTCAAAGGAACAGATAAATGGATTATGACCTTACAAGGAACATATTTACTCTACCGCTAGCAGCTTAACTTATGAAAGACGGTAAGACTCAACACAGCCTGTGGCTCACATAACATTTGCCTGTGGTTTAAAGTGAATCAGACACTCAATGACTACATTTTTTATGAGATAATCCTGGGAGTATTCTGACCACTTGGCCACATTGCGTCATCCAAACCGGTCAAGGCCGGACATGAAGGCAGTACATCACCCTCAGCCTTCAACCCACACATGGACTGCAAATGCCATGTCAAAACCTTAAGTCAACCAAGGCTTATTTTAGCCAAGGAGGTAAAGACCAATTAGTTGATCACTATGACCCAATTAGGCTGCTAGTCTACTGAATGGAGGCTGATCTAGACAGGTCATGCTTGGTCAGATGAACCTGTCGTTTCTGTGAGACGAGAACAAACACGTGACATGGCCAGTGTCACTCTAAATATATTTAAAGATCTGTCTCTGATAGTAAATGGGTTTCGCAATAATGCTACAAATGGAGAAAACCAAAAAAGACCTTTTTAAGAAAAAAAAAAAAAAAAAAAAAAAAAAAAGAAGCACGTTTTGGATTTATACGTGTTGTAAAACAACATTTGTTGACTTCTGCCCTAGGAAGCGTCAAATACAGCTATAATTAACAATAGATTGTTGATGCAGTAGCAAAGACAGCAAGATTTACCCTGTTACCACTGAACACAGAAGCACTGTATTGTTGAACAACAGGCAGGGAACTACAGAAAACACTTGTGAAGGTTAAATGAATGGTGTCCCCCTCAACAACAACACAACACTATTGGTGTGTAAATGCTGATGGCTCTTGGGTTTTTACTTTAATCCAGGATTATAGGACAAAAACTGGTGACAACATTTTCAGATGATTTTCATTAGAGTGACCCCATTGTGACAAAAAAAAAAAAAATCCCTGAGCTCCATTTTCTGGATTAATTTGAGTCCTCAGTGTGAATAGGTTGAGGTTACAAGTGCAATGCTTAATCCCTCACTTGTCCAGTGGCTTAGGTGAGGAAAACCGTTATAGCAGCGGTCAGCAGAAACAGGTGACAGGGATTTTTTTTTTTTTTTTTTTTTTTTAAACTGAGTCATCACTTTGCCAAAAATTAAAAACATAAATGTGACTTACGTTCAATCTTCTTCTTGAGGCGAGGGCAGACAATAAACCAGACCACAATGGCAGTCAGCACAGAGAAACCAAACGAGATGAGCAGGCTGCCCCACCATGGGATCTTGTTAAATCCCAGCACTGAAGAACCGCCAGGTGCCACGGACAGAATCAGATACACATAGAGGAGAACAGTGAAAGGCAGTTTTAAAAACAAGGCAGCAGGTGCCCCCATTCTTACTGGACAACACATAAAGTTGACTATAACAGCAAACTTTCAAATGAGCAGCTTTTTAAAAATATTGGTAACATATAAAGTCAAGATAGTATTTAGTAAGTCAGCATGAGGGCAAGTTAGTATAAACTTACATTTCCATTTAAAACATTAATGCCACAAATGAATGAGAATGAACCGCAATGACATCTGAACATGCGTCATCTTTTGGCTCTCATCGTTACAAGCAGGACTGCATTGCCTCATTGTGCCACATCCTAGTTAAATATGGAAAGCGTGTGTACCCCTCGATGTGACAGTTATGCAACACCTCAAGGTGAAAGTGCAAAAATGTCGCCATGACCCCAAAAGGCCCTGCCAACACTGCACATGAACAATGAGCTCCTTAAAAGGCGACGTTACTTTGGGAGAATAGGGGAAAAGAAAGGGGGAGTCGTCCACTGGAGCCTTTTGCTGTAGCAATAAGGACACCCTCCTGCCAAGACTGCAGCAAAGCTGGTGCAGCAGAGGTAGATATAATGCAGCACATGCTGGCTGAAAGCAACTATTTAAATTTCCCCGGGGAAGCAGTCATCTTTGTCATACAGAGTGAATGCAAGTCAGCAGTGTGGTTAGGAGAGAACAAAAACAAAAGCTGCTGAAAATCCCAACAATACCACCTCTGGTGAGGTGACCTTGGCCATGCATAATTAAAAAAAAACCAAACAAAAAAAACCAAACACTTCCACTAGCTCGAGACTTCAGTTTAAGATAAACAAAAGAAAACCAGGGCCAAGGCTAAACGGTAAGTGTCTCGGTCGCCGTGTTCATTTGAGTCCACAGTGCACTCTCTGGACACTGAGTCACGCTGCAGCATGAGACTGCAGAGCACCTAACTGATGTTTATTTAGTTACGCAATGGAAGCTCACTCCCTTCAGGACTGGAGAGGCATAAGAGGAAAAACGGAAGGAGGCCCTGTAACAGCTGTGCCTCCTGTCTTTCACTGGGGTGTACAGGCTCCCATGTAGCGGGACATCCATTAACAGGTGTGATTCAGCTACACATCACTATGCTGTGACACTATGGGGAATTCAACTAAAAAAAAAAAAAAAGAACAAAAAACAACCCTGACAATGCCTGACACAATTCACATGATACTCTGTCACTGTGACTTTTTTGTTGGCAACTTCTTAGGAAACAAAAGAAAGGATTTAAAAGCTTGCCTAGGTCTGGCAGTCTGATAAACACTCCCACACACAGGGGCGGGTTTATACCACAGCCACGCAGTGGGATGAATGGGACTGCACAGGAAATTGACTCTAACCACGGCTGCGTTCCAGACCCCTCCCTTGAACCTCTGCATCCCATGACCCACATTACACAATAACATAGTTTGTTGTTTTTTTCCACTACCATGTGTGCATCTCGCCACCAACCTAAATTACAATGAGGTGAAGTGGCAGTTTATGACTCACTTGGCAGTGAACCTTTGGTTATGTGTCTTCACTCATGTCTAAAGCCCCGGTGGAGCTCTTGGCAAGAGTATTAGGATTAGGTGACAGGCGCATCAAATCTCAGTACTAAAGAGATCTGGTAGCCCAATGTTTACCGCTCACAATAAGCCATGACAATAGCAGCTTCTCTTTCAGTCCTGTGGCTCAGGTAAAACAAGACATGTATACTGAGGTGCATCAGTTTTATGTTGCTGATTGTTTGGTGTCCCCAGAGCAACCAACGCTGCTGGGTGTTTGTTTTTCAGAGGGTTACCCAGGCAGAAAATTCGTATCCAGCTAAACGCATTGAAGTTCATCAATTGTGGCTGGTGTGGGGGGGTCAAAATGTCCCGTCACTGATACTCAGCACTTTGAAACATAGACTAGTACTGTTTAGACCTGCATATGACACAGGCTTTACTCTGAAGCAGCAACATGGACAGAATTCAGGGCAAATTCTAATGAAGCTAATAGCTTCTAGTGTCTTTGAGATGCCTTGATGAGCTTTTAGTAATTTTAAATTGACTTAGAAAGTCATACGTCCCCATATCCATGATTTATGACACATTTTAAAAGGGGTAATTATTATATTTCTGTTAATGTGGTAGATTATCATTTTACTATGATGATTTATAAGGTGTCAAGAGCCCAAGTCACACGGAGCCTCATCTGTAAAGGATCGACAGCTGACCCTTAAATTCTTTGGCCCAGATTGCATGCGCAAGCTGACTTGAGGTCTCTGGCACTGGTGTATATATTGAGTGTAGGAATTTGCTGTGGGATGCCTGGTGTCCAATCGCACCACCATGATAAGCTCTAGATCAGGGAACCAAACATACTGTACTCAGTTGGGTGCAGATACCAGGGCTGCATTTTGGTGCATAAATCAGCAATAATGACCTGTTGTCGTGTGCCGCACTATCCATAACTGGGCTTGAAATACACATGGGATGTCTGACTTTGAAGATAAAAACAAATGGATACTGAATAAGCTGTGATTCATGCTTTGTCTTATTATTATTATTATTATTATTATTATTATACAGGAATTGGTGTTAAGCTGGCTCCTCAGAGGCTTTAACAATGTGTGTGTGAGTGGTGACAATCTAAGATGCAGTGGGTTTGTTAATAGGTGTCTAAAATGCAATCTCGCACCTTTTTTTATGTGAGGTACCCAAGTACGGGTCCTCATGTACAGTGTGTCGAGGTGTGAGGGACTCCACACAACTGTACAGAATGTGCCTGACTAAGCAGGGCTATGGGCTATGCTGGAACAGCAAGTGATCTCTTCCTTTTGAGTGTGCTGCTGATGTGCATGCACACATCAGCGCACCATATCTGGTCAAACTCTGGCCTGTAGCAGCCATTTAATGGCCCAGGCCAGCTAACATCTTGAACTGTTAGGCCCTGTAGAGAGAAGAAAACAAAGGAGCAAAAGTTGCTCGTTTAATGGAGAGATTCTGGGAGGTGCCAACAAGTATTCAAAGCAATGCTGTACAAATTATGAGCAGCAGTACAACTACTTGCAACAGACAACTAGGACCATATTCAAACACCCTCTTTACTTCTCTTTTCCTCCTTCATGTCTGAAGGGCAGACAGTGACGTCAAGAGTAAAGTGAAATCTTATTTCCATCTCCCTGTTGTGCTCCGCTCTAAAACTTCATTCCAGCCATGACCCACATAGAACCACAAGCAAGAGAGCCCCGAAAAACATGTTAAAATAAACACAGCTTCTGTAAAAACGGTAAACAGTCTGGTCCAGTCTGGAATACATGTGGGCATCCGGCTGTCTGAGGGAGCAGTTTATTTTAAGCTGTGGCTGTGCGGGCAGGCATGCAGAGCAAAAATGACTGAAACAATGATACTCACTTGGAGCTCCAGTGTACATGATGGAGAACAGGTTGATCCCCATAGTCACGGCGTAGAAGACAGGCAGGGCCTTCAGTCCATTAGGTACAGGGTCTTTCTACAGGGACAAAGCAAAGCACCAAGTCAGACAGACGAATCCACTGTATGAACAAAGCTGCCCCATTTTACTGTCAGGTTACAGTTGATAGCATAACAAGGGCATGGTAGTAATTTGAATCTCTCTGGATGATGCTGATAGGGAACTACTCCTCAGAACAGTAGCCTGATTCTCAGCATGTAACAAACATTTCCTCTATTTCATTTGGGCAGCCGCTAGCACAGTGTTGAAACTGACCTACAATCACTCCGGAAGGTTCTTGTCTCACTCACAACAACACAGACTTATCTACAATTTGATAACAGCCAGCTTACCTTCTGTAAGATGAACATGCGCACAAAGTAGAAAACAATGCCTGACATTATTCCAGACAAAAGGGGACTCAGGAACCAGGACGCCACTGCAAAGTAAAGAAATATGAGCATCGCAATTAGTGGTTATGTAATATCTCACAATTCTGTCAAAAAAGAGCACATCCTTTTACGCTTCCTTGATTATTTTTTTCCAAGGAAATATATTTTCTGTTGGGAAACAATCCTCACGTTAGGTCTAAACAGGAAATCTCATCTCAGCTTCAGTCTTATTTCAAGTTTGGGCTTTCCTCAGAAGAACATGCAACTGAAATCCACCATCTAATGCAACAACCGTGAGAAACAACTTTACTTTCCTGTGAAGCTGTGAGTAAAATGTCCTCATCTTCTGACACGCAGTAAAAGCTTATCAAATGTCCTGTCCTCTCCGCCTGGACAGCCGTATTCAATATTTCAAAACATCAGCGACTACTGGTTTGACTACTGATTTACAAATCAAATTCATATATTTCTAAAATTAGAGTGTTGACCTGAATATTGCCAGTAGTCAACACAGACGCAATACTGGCTGATCTTTTATGA
Organism: Epinephelus moara; assembly: GCF_006386435.1. Classification (NCBI taxonomy): domain Eukaryota; kingdom Metazoa; phylum Chordata; class Actinopteri; order Perciformes; family Serranidae; genus Epinephelus; species Epinephelus moara. The sequence continues at coordinate 19,371,448 of NC_065514.1, read as the reverse complement.
TAACTATGGGACAGTTCTAGGTCATCTGATTAGAGTGTCTGACTTACCGATACTGACAAGTTTAAACCACCTGACTCCCTCCTGGCCTCTGGCAACCAGCGAGAATCCGATAGTAGCACCAACAATGCAGTGTGTTCCAGAGATGGGGAGCTTAAGGAAGGAGGCTGCCAGCTGCCACACAGCAGAACCTAATGAGAAATTAATTGGTCATGTTAGTCCAACATGTTGACCTCGTCTGAGCTTTTCCACATACCTTTTCAGACAACTTTTAAACTCAACAAAAAAAGGGCACACATGAATACATAAGAGGGCTCCCAGCAGTCTAAGGGTTTCCCTTACTGTGGCAAAAGACAGTAGAAACTGGCATAAGTGTACATTTTTCAAAAAAAAAAAATTCATAACAGTTTCAGATAAGGTCTCTTTTTTTCTGAGTTGGATTAAAAAAAAAAAAAAAGAGCCAAGTGTTGGTTTGCTGTTTACATTTTCTGGTTGTAAGAACCAAACTGCGCCAGGTCCTACATGCCACAGAACTCTATTCACAGGGTTCAATGACCGCAGGTTTAATTACACACAAGATAAGCTGCAGATACTCACCAAACATGGCACTGATGGATCCAGCCATCAACACGTGTGCAGAGCCATTGTACATCCCCGGGTCGATGATACCTTTGCGGATGGTTTCGCTCACATTGGCCCCGAGGAGCACAGAGCCCAGCGTCTCAAAGATTGTTGCCAGAATGCATGCCTGTCGCAAGGTGACCACCCCAGAGCCCACGGCCGTGCCAAATGAGTTGGCGACATCATTGGCACCCACAGAAAAGGCTAAGATGAAGGCGATGATGAAGCCAACAATCAGCAGCCACATGTACTCTGTCAGAGGACCCGGGACAGTCTGGGTCACCAGCCCCACTGTGCTGGCCAGTATTATTGCAGTTGCAGTTGTTGAAACCATGATTGTAGACTAAAGAGGAATTGCTTCACAATCTTAAAGGGAATGAATGCTTGTCAAAATAGCTACTTATACAACGCTACTTATTAAACAGCAGCCAGTAAAACAAAGAGGTAAATGGTAAAAATAAATAATTAACTTCTTTAGGCCCGCCTGTTTTAAACAGGATTTCTTTTAGATTTAGCAGTGCAAACTTGTAATGCGTTTAGCTGGTACTGACCAGAAAACAATTAAGGTAAACAGAGGTATGGTGTGGGCTTATTGCTATCCTGTAATTATACTAGATATGTTGCTGTTGCTTTGGAGCTGAGATATTAAACTGATTGAAAAGACTGCCATTGTGCAAATGTCACTGCAGATGAGCAGGGGTACATCCTGGAAAGACAAAAGACAGAAAGGACGACCTTTAATAACATATACTCCTCATTTCACCTTCACGTGGAGGGTCATATAAACATACAGAAAAGGCACTGATAACGCTGAGGAAATGCTTTGAGATAAGGCAGGGTTTCACACTATGAAAATCGGCTTCTTTGAAAACTGAATTAGATAAGTAGTGGTACACGCATGGACCGGAAGGAGGGTCTTCAGGAGCTGCCTTTCCTGAAAGCCCAATGGGAAGCCATTTTTGGTAAATGTCGCAGGAAGCAACCGGAGCTTACACTACACCAGCGTGCTCTAATTTCACTCAGACACTTCGCCTACATAACGGTTTATTGCTGTTTTTGTTTAGCACTGCCGACCGTGAAATCGTTTGCAGATAAAGTGCCTTATCTTTGGGAGACATTATAATCTTTTCTACGTGCGCACGTGTCGTCATCCATTCACAGAACACAGCCCTGAGCACAAGAGCTATCTGTTCACACAGTCACGCGAAAGACCAGAAACAGCTCGACCTGTCTGGACTCGACGTTAAGTCTTTAATTTATTTCGTAGATATGTCCGTTATAATGACTGCTGTGCTTATTATCTACAGTTTCCATAATGTTTGACGTGTTCTTGTAAGAGAGGCTGTAACCGGATGTGACATAATTTAGGGAACACAAGTCTCCTCTGACTGACTGGGTGGGCAGTCAAGGTAGTGTGTATCGTGTCATTTTAATGAATTATCAAGTGTATTGGACAGATGGTCAATACAAGATTTACATTAACGCAATCACGGGTTACACTGCGTCCATTTTATCATTCGAGCCAAACGTTACGCATATCTGACGTAGATGTTAACCGTGACGTTTACTCACAATTAACCATAAACTCTCCTACGTCAAATAATATGTATAACATAAAATAACGTTAGCTAGATCGTCTTCTTCGCTTTCTATTGTAACAGTTAGCTAACAAACAGATCACATCTATCATTAGAGGTGAATACGTAGCACAATGGTTTATTTTTCCGGCTAACGTTAGCATCAGCTTCCCGTTAACATTTAACGGTGATTACATAAATTTTAGTTACGGCGTTCAGCGAATAAACCACAAACAAGCAGATCCTTATTCTGTCAGAAAGAGAAAATAATAAAACTTACCACACGTTGAAGTTGTCAGTCCCGTTAAGAATTGTGCTTGCTAGCCGGTAAGCTAATTAGCGCGCGCACGGACAGTTACGATAGCGCGCGCGGGATAATGAAAAAAAAAATCGAACTAATATGAAAATCGATCCCCGTCAAAAAAGCTGCCTTACGTAAAAAAAATAAAGTGACTAACAGTTAGGTCAAAAGCTATTTGCGAATATCTGAGTCAATGTGGAAATAACTCAAAATCCGGAAACGTCTCAGTTTGAATGAGAGCCTCGCAGCCGCATGTGGAACCTGCTCGTGCCGGTGCTGGACAGGAACACAGGGTTCTTCTTTTATTGGATACACCCCCTGAAGCCCCGCCCCCAACCGCCCAGCTGTCAGCAAGCCTGTCTTTTCTTTTTCTTTTTCTTTTTTTTTTTACTCATCATGCGTTCATGAATGTGGATTGATCTAAGATCATCCCACTTAACAGCAAAGTCTGCTTTTACAACTTTACTTTTATCTTTTATATATTATTATGGTTAACGTAAGCTACAAACACTAGTAAAAAATCTGGTTTGAATCCACTGCCCCAAATAATGGTTACACTTACTGTCGATTATTATAGGCTACTACTAGGACACTTAACTCACATACTTGTAGCCCATATTCAGGACCTGTGCATATTGAAGTACAATACAAAGTGACCTGTACTTAAGTGTTTTAATTTTATGCTGCTTCCACTGCAGCAAATTTGCTGTAATAGGGAAATTTTATGGGTTACTTTGTACATCATTAGCCTATATTTATTTAATTACTGTATTTATTTGTTACTTTGGGGATCAAGTTATTATATATTAAAAAAAACTATGGTGGGCTTATAAAATACAGTATACTGCAATAGGTTAAGCTACACAACAACATTTAAATTAACACTATCCAGTGGTGTAGTGCAGGCAGTGCGGTTGCACTGGGGTCCTATAGTGAGAGTGGGCCCTGTAGTATTGTGTGGGCCCTTATGACTGATTATCACCTTGAAAATATGCCTGTGTCCAAAGAAAAACTCTGATTAAATTAAAAACAGTGCCATTTACTATATATGCCCTTGAAAAACACAAACCCATCTTGTTTATTTTTCTTTTTTTGCACAATAGTTAATGGCATCTATAACAAAATTATATGCTTATTCCATACCTATAAATCAACAATTAATATGGTTTAATTAAATCAATAATTTCTTATTTTCTTTGGTATTTTTTGTTTATACAGATATGCAGTGATGATAGCTGGGTAACATGTATGTCAGTGTTATCCAATGTCAAATCTCTGATCATGTGAGGGGACGATATGTGCATGATAGTGTGCACAAGGGCACATCGTACCAATATCTTAACCTTTTGCAACAAAAAAATGCTGCTTAGGCTATATATCAATGCATAACTAATAATAACCAACAAATAGTATACTTAGATAATAAAACACTGATACTTTAAGTGCATTTTACTGCTAATATTTTGCAGTACTTAATAAACATTTTTAGTCAGAAAAGTATTTATTGCCAAGTAGGTTTTCACTTACAATGAATTTGTTTTGGCATTAGTGCATACATTTAACATGCAATAAACATATAAAGAGGAATGAAAATAAAGCAAAGTACTGCAACACTCAAGAACTTAAATATAGAATAGAAAAAACATAAACCATAAAAAGTGCAAATATACTTTCAAAAAGCACTACAACATAGCAAATATGTGCAATACAGCTATTACATTATAAGCTAGCAAGTTTTGTGCAGGGTATATTAGGCATGGGATGTGCAAAAGATGACAGTGTAGAGCAAATATGCGTGCTGTGCCTTTATATGCAATGGAGTATTTTTGCACTGGGCGAGGATCTGAGTACTTCCTCCACCACTGCCTGTGTGATCTATCTTTATCTGTCTATCTCTCTGTGCCCCTGTATCTCGTAAAACTAATGCTTTGATGATGACCTAAATCGTCACACGTTTCAAACGTAACCCTGCAGGCAAATAAACAAACACAACAAAAGTGAAAACCGCAATTACGCCTAGTAACCACTGTTTTCCCAAATAAGGGGAACAGTGTGTCCCGTCAAAACAGTGCAGGAAAACACGCGGGTGGCGGGGATGGTGTTGACTGCATTACAGAAGACTTGTCATTCATTCAAGTGCACCCGACCGGAAATGATAACAACATTCACCCTCTAACAAAAGTAGTTTTCTTTGGCGACTGTTCCTTTTATTGTGTTCAGGAGGGACGTGATACACTGAATGGATGAGGTGTTAAACAAGCAAAATATGTTTATTGCTATTAGTGCCTGAAGCCTAAACGTGACAGCAGCGAGGGAAACAGTGAGAGTTCAATGAACACACCACAGTGGGCTTTTTATTTACATAGGATCGTGTTGTAATAGTCCTAACAGTACATATAATTATTCTTTCTATTACAGCCTTACTGACGTCACCTCTTTTGTGGATCATGGAAAGTTTCCTCATTCCCAACCCATTGGGCAACGTTTGGGGTCGGCTGTGATCTCTTGCGCTTACGATTCTTATCCTAGCCCCTGAAGGCATCATCTCACAAAGGAAGGAGTGGCGATTATCTGTTTCATAACTGCTCAGGCGGCCAGTCTTACTCATGTCATCCTCAAAATACCATTCATAACATCAAAAAGATGCCCTCTGCGTGTTATTTATCTTCATCATCGGCCAAATATAGCAGTGACTTACGTTTACAGCAAACCTTGCTTGTTTACTTTCTTGTCGGTGGCCAGAAAAGTGACCTCGACTTATAAAAGATAAGATAGTGGGATTGTCAATGTCGTAAAAGGAGACAAAAAGGACAACAGCTCGTAATTCACGTTTGCTGATGTTTGTTTTTCTAGCTCCCCCTTCAATTGTCCTGAGAAGGTTATACTGACCCAATCCAAACATACTAGAAATAACAATGTAGGGTTGCTTATTATTTTATACCGTTATACCCAATGGTCAGATGTCTCACTGAAAGGATCCCTGATGGGATGTCACTATTTTCCTTGATGCAAAATACACTACAACTCCTCAGAGCAGTGCCAAAACTGTGGATTTGTTTGTGTTAGAGATAAGAAAAATGAGGCAATAGCACATGCTGTGTTGCACGAGGTTCTTTAAAAAAAACATCTTGTCTCATGATCTTATGATACTGAGAGCCTTCACAGTTTTCATGAGCAACACACATGATTTAAAATAAAATATTATGAATTGAGCCAACAAAAGGCTATTTCTCTTGTTTACAGTGTCTAGTTCCACTCATTTCATCAATGTAATTATACTATAGTCAAACATATTACTATAAATAGTGATAATAATAATAATATTTTTTTTTCATTACCTCTGCCCTTTTTTATTTATGAATGTTTTAACATGTTGCTTCCATTGATTCCTGGGGAACCTGATACCATTCAGCCTTTTCAGTGTTGAGTGCAGTGCATATACAGTGCATCTGCTGATCAAAAGAAATGAGCCCACTTCTCTAATATACCTATTTTTTTAAAGTTTGAGTTGTGTCATTTTAACAAAGAACTCAGCTTGCACCAGATATGCAAGACTCCAAGCTCGTCTGTGGCAACACTTCTTGTTCTCTGCATGGTTAAACAACGCCATCTGGTGTATATTCCCTTTAATAACATCTCGATAATCAAGGTTTCTGTCTGTGGTATCTTGTCAAAATTAGTCTTTTATGAGTGAATGAATAAATGAATGACTTTATTTTGAACCAAAACAAAAAATAATAATAAAAAAAAAAAAACAAGACCTGGCATCTATAACAAAATTGTATGCTTCTTCCATACCTATAAATCAACAATTAATATTGTTTAATTAAATCAATAATTTCTTATTTTCTTTGGTATTTTTTGTTTATACAGATATGCAGTGATGATAGCTGGGTAACATGTATGTCAGTGTTATCCAATGTCAAATCTCTGATCATGTGAGGGGACGGTATGGTATGTGCATGATAGTGTGCACAAGGGCACATCGTACCCATATCTTAACCTTTTGCAACAAAAAATGCTGCTTAGGCTATATATCAATGCATAACTAATAATAACCAACAAATAGTATACTTAGATAATAAAACACTGATACTTACAAATAGTATACTTAGATAATAAAACACTGATACTTTAAGTGCATTTTACTGCTAATATTTTGCAATACTTTTTTTGCAAGACAAAGATAACAGTGTCCCAAAGTAGTAGGTAAATTTTAAACTTATTTGTCCCTACCTCTGTCTTACATTTCTTCTTTTAACTCATATATTATTTCAACAAATCCCCAAATGTATTTACAACTAATATACAAATAAATAAATATCCGCACTTTCTATTACCACCCGTCTATTTACCACCCAATTAAATAAATAAGTGATTTGCAGTTCTAGTGCCACCCAGTGTTTCAAAATATATATGCACTCTCACACAACCTTTCCGCATCTATATATCTGCCTAAAAATATCTTTTTTTGTACCTTGTTTAAAATTGATTTGTGCTTTGTTTCAACTCATCACGCAGCCCATTCCACAAGTCCATCCCACACACTGAAATACATAGACTCTTGTTAGTTGTAACACATTGTTGTTGTTTTTTTAATTATATTCTCCTCTTAAATTATAACCCCACCCCTGTCCCAAAACATTTTCGAATGTTTCCTGGAAGTGGATTGACGAGATCTAAAAATTCCAATGCATGTGACTTTAAAAACAGTGTGTTCGTGTACCCCAGTTTGTGTGCTGTCCTGATTGCTCTTTTGAAGGAAGTATAACAGTTGCTTTTGTAAGTGTTGCCCCAAACTTACACTCAGTAAGTCAAGTGCGGCAGTACAAGTGATGAATACAGAATGTCCAGTTTTGCTCTTACATAATTGATATGAGGTTTGCAGCAGTTTTTGTCATCTAGAATCACCCCCAGAAATTTGACAAGTTTCATAGACTCTCTCCACATCAATATTATCAATCATCATCTGTACTTTTGTGTCTGTACTGCGGTTTCCAAACAACATACATTTAGTTTTGTTCAACTTTACAGACAATTTATTTATGCTAAACCATTGTTTTAATATAATTTTTTTCTGTTGTGACCTCCTCCAAAAGCTGCTGCAGATTTTACCCAGAACAAAGAGCACTAGTCCGTGAATAAAACATATTTTAATTTTCTGAACACCATACATGTATCATTTATGTACAAAATTAAGTGTTGGACCCAATACTGACCCCTGTGGGACACCAACAGTAATGTCAAGGCATGATACGTAATCATGCATTTACACAAACTGCTGCCTATGTCCCATAAGGCTTTTCACCCAGTCCAATGCAACCCCTCTTACACCATATCTTTACAATTTTTATTGTAGTTTTCAGTGTCTTTCCCCCAAAATACTTACATAAATTTCAACATTGAGTAAGTGTTGGGGTATGAAGTAACAACCAGTCACTGCTCCTTCACAGTTGACAGCAAATATAACTAATAAAGAAGTGTTTGTCACAAGAGTTTTATCAGAACACCAGTTTTAAGGTCAAATGGTTGAAGCTGAGCCTATCAGCAAGGTCACTGCAAGAACAACTCTATAAAGACGCATTTTTAGGCAGCAGCACATTTAATAGCACATATACTTCCGGTCAGTAAAATACGTTTATTTAAGCACAAAATCGTGAATGTTGTCTTATGATATAACGCATACTATGTCTAATGTTTCCAGCTCAAACACACGTGGTGAAGGCATGATACTTGTGACTTTGAACAGTACCGCTGGAGGGCGACACGAACTTCCTCTCCCCAGAAAGGGTTCAGCTGTCTGGAGACACTGATCCTGGACCAGGTTTGACACCCTTCTCCTTCTACACTACAGCAGATAAACAACAGCTAGGACGTCAAATCTGATCCCAGTTCATCGAAGAAACTGAAAAGTGGGGGAGCTTTGCTTGGAGCTGGACTGGCGCACATGCTGGTGCCCAAGCAGCTCAATTTAAGACAGGCTCCCACTGGAACCAATCAGAATTGAGCTGGCGCAGCAAGTGTCCAATGAACGCCCGCTATTCAGTTTGTAAGGCGGGGCTTCCGAGTAGGCGTGTGGGAGATAGTAGGAAGAGGAGGTCAAATGCGTGCACTGTAAGAGTTTCAAAAACGCGAGGCTGTCTCCAGGAAATTCACGCAGGTAGATATTTGTGTTCGAGTTACATTAGACGATATAATTTACTGTTTTATTATAAGAGTTTAGCTTTAGAAGTAAGTGCGGCGGTGCTGGGTGTGGCTTGTCCGTGTCTTATTTGTGGGCTGTTGACAGATAACGTTAGCTAAATGCTAACGCTACATGTCGCGTGTTTAACTCGATAACGTTAAGTAACGTTACAAGCAGAGTGAAATTATGAGTTTGGCTGGCCAAAAGTCCCTGTTATCATCTATGTAAAGTTAATTCATGGTGCATTTGTGCAGACATTTAACGTTAGCTTTGGCTGTGAAGTTCGTTAGCTAGCTGCTGCACTTTGCTGGCATTGATTTTTGTCTTTGGGCACTGTCACGGTCACAGCTGTCATGTTTCACTCTGTGCCCCGTCGTCCGATCTGCGACATTGGTGTAAACACAATGAGGCTTCAGAGCAGCAGGACAATCAAACGGGCTGTCGAGGAGGGCAAAGGGAAGCTTGAGAGTTTCCCATGGCTGGGCAGGAACATGGGCCTGTTGTTGTCCTGGCTGCAGAGGGCAGGTGTGGGTGCATCTGAGGCCGCGGGGTCTGGTCAAAAGAGGAAGGGGTTGCTGTCCATATTTGCGGACCACTGCGGCTTTGTGACCGGCCAGAGGCTCCGGCGTGCTTGCCAGGTCGGCGAGCTTTACTCCAACCTTTATTCCGAGCGGACCAAGTGGACCCTGGTGGGCAACATATGGCGCAGATTTCAGAGCAAGCACGCCCCCACTGGGAAACTTGTCGCGGCCCTGGCTGGTATCTTCATGTGGGACAGTGAGAAGATTCAAGATGAGGAAATTCGCAGGTTTGAAATCTTCCTTTAAATTCACATATGTTTGCACTTAAGACATACTGTTGATTGACACATTGCAGATACAAGCAGAGTGAGTGTAGACATTTGTCAAAATATATATGAAATGTGCAAAAGTTCACACACAGCAAATAGAGTTAATATGTACAGTGTGTTCACAGAACAGCAAATATGTGCAAAGTGCGCAGCATCAAGCACAGTAGTTCTATACAGGGGATAAGAGGGTTTCACTGAATGGTTAAGTATTAAAATTATGTGAACTGTGCTATGGGCTGCATTCACCAGACCCCAACCCAGTTGAATGCCTACAGGAGCTCTTAGACTAACACATCAGACAAGCATCATTATCAGAATCCCAAATAAGGGAATATCCTTTTGAAGAAGTGTTGTTTATTCCTAGTGTAGAGTTACAGAAACTTGTACAAGCTGTTCAAAGGAGCATTGATGCTGTTCTGGCAGCTCAACACATTACTAAAATGCTTAACATAGTGTTTCCTTCCGTTTGTATTTACAGTGCAGCATTCCATATTGATGTGACTATAATCTGTAGTGTCAACTGTGCAGCATGCTAAACAACCCGTCCTGTTGTTTGCATCCATTTGAAGGTGTGGACTCGAGCTACAGGCACTGGAGGCTGTAAAATGTCTGAACACAGCTACAGGTACAGTGGCCGGACAGCTGGAACCTGGCTGGGAAGTTGTGATGGAGAAGAAGGGCTTCAAAGTGTGGAAGCGCCCTATACCCAACAGTCACCTCTATGAATACAAAGGTCAGCCAGCTTACAATCTCATATGTGTTATCAGGTCTCTGAAATGCAGATAAAGCACACATTTAACTTTCCCAGTACTTTGGTTGTGGTGATACTGGTGTGACTAGTCTGAAGAAACAGCATTTCTCTGTGTTTTACTTGCAGTGTTGGGCTCTTACAACGATGTCACCCCAAGGCAGTTCTTCAATGTACAGGTACAGACATTTCAATTCTTGTTACATGCTACCAGGACAATGTTGGTCTTGATTTATGTAGGAATGAAGTGGCATAGATAATTTATTTGACTGGGATACTGGCATTCAGTAATAAAAACCATCACAGGGAGGAGAACAGCATTATCAGGGTTATATGGGTGCAGCAATGTCCTCACTCCTGAAGTCTAACATATGAGCCATGGAAAATCTTTGCATACTAATCACAGTTATGCAAGTGAATATAACTGGTAGTTTGAAGATTTAACAGTCATAGCAGTTGGACTTTCACCCGTCACTTTTGTTCTGTTGTGTGTTCATGGTATATCTCTGACAGCTTGTTTTGCATTTCCATTACCCAGCCGCTCTTGCATAACCGACATGTTTGCACTGCCCGTGTGTGGCACAAAAGCAACTGCAACACTCACTTTAGGTGCTATATTAAGCACCTTACCCTTGACTTATGCTTTCCCCTTTCTCCCAGTTGGATACAGAGTACAGAAAGAAGTGGGATTCTCTGGTTATCAAGCTTGAAGTGGTGGACAGAGATGCCAGCACAGGCTCTGAAGTTGTGCACTGGGCTACACACTTTCCTGTGAGTTTCTGTTGATTTGCTATCATGCCTAAAGGGGAGATGGCTGTTTGTATTGCATAATGTGTGTGTTTGTAGGTAGTTTTCCTTCCTTGTTTCGTTGTACAAGCAAAGAGTGATTGACCTTGGCTTATTGTGTGGTCAATATTGTGGTCTGTATTTTTTTAACCTGGACCATATTTTTCCATGTTTTTGTGTCTAAGTGATGAATGGAAATTTTTGAAACTGGTCCAGTTTTGAGAGAGACCACTGCAGTTGCTAAATGGGCTCCAGTGTAATCTTTGGGGCACATTCTCAACGTCAGTGTATGTCCACTTAACATTCTTGTTTTTGCCACTGACAGGTGCAGATTGTTGCTGAAAGTGTCTGACAATATTGTGGAAAGCACCCCACATATAAATAAAATGTATTTCTTGACCTTTTGCCTGATCTGGTCTGATCGTGCTTGTCTTTCTGCAACAATTCAACTCATTAAACTTCAGAAGAGACTACTCCTTGAGTGAGACTTGAATAGACACAATAACAGACTGGATCAGGCAAAAGGTAAAACAATCTGAGCCTGTCGGTGGCATAACAACCACTTTTAGTGGACAAACACTGACAGCGCTCTTACCGAGAGGTAACCAAGTAGTTACATTACAGCCAGTTTCACATCTGCCGGCTGAAGTGGTCTCGCTCAATACTGGACCAATTTCAAAAAATTGTTGTTCCCATCAGTCAGTTAATCTACATTCAGACTGCGGCCAAATCAGATTTGTTTTTCAAAGCGGATCTTTAAGATGGACTGTCTGCACTGTTATTGGCAGGTGATCAGATTGGATTTGTGAGTCTAGACAATACCAACCTACCTGCACGGGTAGCTGTGGTAACAACAAGGCGTCAGTAGCTATGCCGATGACGCGGCTTGCCAGTATGAAAGCATCAGAAATTGAGGCTAACCTCAACTGGAATGGTTTTCAACATGGAAAAAATGGATGAAAAATCGCAGAAGACATTCAGTGTCAGATTTATCATCACGGATTCATTTTACAAAGTCTCAAAAAGACACTGCAGTCCAAGGCTCGATTACAGAGCTTCTAAAAGAGATTCGATCGCACAAGAGCCCTTGCCAGAGCAGCACAAAGGTTAATGCAGACTCCTGCACACAGCCTAGCTGGAAAAGCTCTGCTTCAGTGATACAGTAATGTTACACAAAAGACAGTTTCAAATACTATTTCAGCAGCCAGAGCTGTGAGCGAATCTGTAGAAATTTGATCGGAATCACATTTCAAACCCCTTCCAAATGTGGTTTTGGACCTGAGTTTGCAAAAATGGCATTTTGTATTTTGCTGTCCAGACTTTCTAAAAAATCAGTCAGGATCCAATCAGGATTTGGGCTGGCAGTCACAAGTCACTTAGAAACAAAAACATGGGAAAATAGGGTCCAGGTTGAAAATATGCTTAAGGTTCCCTCTAAGAGAAACTACGAACTCAGTTTCAATATATCTATCAGTTTCTATTTTAGAACATCAGCTGTTATTTAATCTTGTCTAATCTCTCCTCACAGTATCCCATGTACTCGAGGGACTATGTTTATGTGCGTCGCTATGACGTGGATATAGAAAACAACCTGATGATCCTGGTATCCAGGTGAGACTTCAAACATAATATCTCTCTGAAGTCAAATATGGTTTAGCTTTTGATACATTACTAAATTATTAACTTGTTGTAATTCTGTTGTACAGAGCCGTGGAGCATCCCAGAGTCCCAGAGACTCAGGACTTTGTGAGAGTCCATTCATACCAGTCAAAGATGGTCATCCGCCCTCACAAGTCCTTTGATGAGGTTTGTGGTGAATGTGTTGCTGCACACATTAATTTAACTTGCATCCAGGGTGCTGTGTTTTGTAGTCGCTGAGTTTGAGTGTGTTTTTCTGCACAGAATGGATTCGATTACCTGCTGACCTACAGTGATGATCCTCAGACTGTCTTTCCCCGTTACTGCGTGAGCTGGATGGTGTCAAGTGGTGAGTTCTTTTCACTTGTTGAAACTGCTTAGAGCTGCTGATAATAATGATCTTTAGAATCATATTTTATTATTGATTTCTTGCTGGGTCAAAAACCCAGTATTATTCCATTTAAAATGACATTATGAAGCTGGATTATGCAAATGTAGAGCATCTTTTTTTACTCTAACATTTAGAGTTATGTGCATTTTTATACTTTGGGTGTGTATTTCTTTCCTCTCGTACATTTCATCCTATCCCCACTGAGTATGCATATTTCACCCAGATAATAAGGAGGCTCTCTCTTTGCTCCTGGCAGGTATGCCTGATTTTCTGGAAAAGCTGCATACTGCTGCCTTGAGGGCCAAGAATTTAGAAGTTGGGATTCACGACTACGCAGGTGTCATTAAATCCAGTGACAACAACCGCCAGCAGAGCCAGGAGCGGCTCAGTGGAGAAAAGCCACACACAGGTGGTCCCGGACAGATCTACGCTTGAGACGGAGAATTTATAGACCAGAGGTTATGTTGGTCTGTTTTTCGCTCGCACTTGAACCCGACTCAAACCCTCCAGCCTATCTTTTTGGGTAGATTGCATGAACTGCAAATGGAAGCTGCAACCTACGTTAAAGACAGATATACAGTATGTCCTTCCATAGACATGGTTATAGTGGTTGCTGATGAGATGTCACAAGAACAATGAATCGTACCGATGACAGCTGACACCTGTCCTTTTTGGGAAACGTTGCCATAGAAATTTTCACCCAGACTGCTGGCATTGGCACTGTTTTTGCTTGGCAAAGTGGCATTTTTTGCCGCCATTGGTAATGATGTAGGTCCAAGAGCCATTGGTAAGATCGAGCCAAAGTTCCTAATTGTAGAGATGCTTTTGCCAAGATGCAGTTTCTCCCATTTTAACGTTCTATGTCTTGTCTTCCACTGTTTGACAAGGCTTGACTTCAAAGGCTGTTCAGAGCGAATGCAGCCACATTACTGTATTAGTGTCTGTGGTGTGATTACAGCGAGATGTTGTGGAAATGGTCATGCAGTACTGGACGGTGAAACCCAAAACTTCTGCACCTACAGATGAAGAATTGAGGACTTTCTACCACATTTTTTCATGCAACTAAAGCAACTGGTTTCCTGTTTGCTCACAGTGTGTGTTTGATCTTTATGTGTCTGGATGGGATGGATTAAAAAAACTAATGATGCCATTACTGGAAAATTTGTCCAAAGAATTGAAAATGAACATTCTCGTACATTGTATTTTGGGGATTGCGCTGTTTTGCCATTGGCACAGTTGAGTTTTCACGCTGTTCATCTCACCGTGTCTGTGTAACCGTTGAAACTGCCAGCGTTGACAAAACAGCCTTCTGAAGATGAACCAGTCCTTCAGCACTAGGGGCATAGTGTCTTATAACAACCACATAAATCCTCAGCTCAAAGGTACTGATGCGCTTCAGTTTACTCTCACTAGCAAGGCATGCCTACAGAGACACATTTCAATAAACCCATGCCCCTTTGTCGAAGAAACTTGGACCACCTGTGCCACATCACAATTTATTTACATTTCATATTAAGTTAAAAAATTAAGTTGTCCCATTTCAGCTCAGAAATTATTTTGTCATCTTGGTGTCCACAGCAGTTGTAGCAGACATCACTGAAGTTTGAACTGTTGGAGCTATGGGTGTTTGTGTTTTCTTTGTGTTACAGTTGATCTTGTACATTCATAAAACCGTTGCCTGAATACTGGAAATCCCTGTTCTTATAAGTACAACAAGCTCTGTTACATGTTTGTCCTGCGTTGTGATTCATCAGTCTTTATTATTAATGTGGATCCTACTGATAGTCCATAACTCATCCTTCCTAATCATCCTTGTTGCTTTCCTAATGAACTTTTTGCAGGGGTGTTATGAATGTACAAAGAGCTCCACGTTGTGTGGGAAAACATCGCCTAATAAAGTACACTGTTTACAGCCTGACAATCTGGCACAGAAATCTTGAAATTCATTTGTGTTTAAAACATCTTTATGTGTATTAAAAATCTCATACTTGTAGGTGGTACATCAGAGTGAAGCAGCTGCAGTAACTGTCTCAAGATCAAACAGTATAGTGGCATCCACTTTTGTGAAGGTCCCACATGTATAAGAATCCCCGATTTAATATATCCCCGTTGTCATTGTGTGTATTTCCATACTGTGAAGTATTTCAGTCTGTTTGATCAAAAAAAAGAAGGATAAAAAAGGGGCAGTGAAAGTTGTGAAACACTGATATATTGAAAGTGCGAGGGAGAAAATGAAATGCTTTTTTTTTTATATTTATCTCTTGTGTGGTCAAACAGAACTGTGAGACTCTAAAGAGATCATCGTAATCTAATTTAACATTATGCAACGTTTGCTAATGTTCAGCTTGTGAATGTAACATGTTAACGGTCATTTATAGACACCTGCGTGCCACCTGCAGTAGTCTAAAAGAGTTGTCACATACTGTTTTTGTTACTTCTTCCTACAGGCAGTAGAACGTTTGTTGTGATTAGCCACCACATCATGAGGATTACCTATGAATACTATTGTGTGGTTATGAGCTGGTGCACTTGTCACCCTGTGATTTCATGGCTGATTGAAATGGAAGAGCGACTAATCAAATCAAATAAACATCTTCATGTGTATCTTTCTGTGTTCAGCTGCTGATTGCAGAGCATGCTTGGTTCTGACCTTGTCTAGGTAGGAAAAAAGGGGTGATTAGCCTTTTGTTTGTGTAAAGCAGCCATCGTAGTCTGGTCTAATGGGATAATGTGTAAACCTATATACTCCCTGTCTGGGCAAAAGGTCAGTGACAGACTGCAGAGAGGCTCCACAGTTTACTGAAAGCACTGTGTGCTCTGCTGATCTGCTTGGAACAAAACTTACTCCACTGGCTAAAACCTGTAGCTCCAGTGGCGTAAATACAGGCAGTGTGGTTGCCCTGGGGCCTGTGGGGTGGGGCCATGGAGAGAGTAAGCGTCCTTCAACAATGTGTTGGGCAGAGAACTTGCCCTTGTGGTGATTCAGATTGCCACATGAGAAATACACGTGTTCAAAGAATTAATTTGGGGGCCATTTGCTAAATATTCCTTCGAAAAGGCAAGCCCATCACTGTCATGGTTTTCTGGTCTTTATTTCTGTCTTTACTCTTTTTTGTTTTTGGTATAACAGTCAGTAGAAATCTTCAACAAAATGATATGCTTGTTCTTCAACTATAAAAAACGAACAAAAAACAATTAAATTTAATGAATATTTTCTTATTTTCTTTGTTGAATTTCTTTGATCATGTGTGGAGAAGATATGATATATTGTAGACAGTTTAGTTGCATAATCTGTCAAGGCTGACAAACTTGGCACATCTGCAAGCCGAGCGAGCTGTCTTGCCTTTCAAACACAGAAGCGGCAGTAAAAAGAGCAGAAGAAGGTAGCAAACCTCACTAAATTAAATTCCTTTGCCTTTTTATGGACAGTTGTATACCCACAGATAACCCCCCCCCTCCTAACAGCAATGCAACAGCTTGCCAGTAATCAGAATCAGTGCTGCTCTTAGTGACATGTCAACAACCATGCAGCAAGTATAGATAGATATAACGTTAGTTTATATGTGTGTGTACTTCATAACTAATAACTAGTATGCACTGGAACCCATTGTGACTACCCTACACCACTGTGTAGCTCTGTCCCAAATCCACACTACATAGTAGTTCTTTACAGAATGTAGCCCACTACATACTAACTGCCATAATGAACTGTTTTAGTAATAATCATAACGCATTTTGAAATGCCCACTTTGGCCTGGCATCCTGGCTCCCCCTTGTCGTAACATATTCCTGAGGCAGCATCGGATGTGAGCCCCAGTCTCCCACACTAAGGTCAGTAGCCTTAACCACTGAGTTATCCTGCCAACACAGACACTCTTTCTTCTGGGCACATTTAACCTTTTTTATTTGGGCGTTGGACTTTAAAATTTACCTGCCCTGAATAAGGATCAAACCTCTGACCTCAGAATTCCCAAGCAGCTCTTTAACAGCCTGAGGTATTCCACCTCATACTTCTGTTGTGTTTCACGGAGCCTTTCACTCTGTCCTCTGGACAGTGGCCTTTAAAATTCACCTGCCCTGGACTAGGATCAAACATTCAACCTAAGGACTTCCAACCAGCTAACAGCCTGAGCTACCAGGCCAGAGACATTTTGTATGTGTTTCTTTGGCATTTTAACTTTCTCCTTCAGACATCAGCTTGCAAAACAGACAGACTGTTCACCTGGGAATTGAACTCTGATCCTCTGACCTTCAAACCAGTCCTCTATCTCCCTAAGCTAACAAGCTGGAGACACTCAAATGTGCCTCCTTGAAGATTTTCTCTTTCTCCTTTAGACAAAGCATTAGAAAAAATAAACAAAGGAAGTCCATGTATAACTAACTATAAATAAATCATAGTATATGTTGAAAAACCTAAATAACTCAGTACAGTGTGTTCAGACCAAAGTCAGGTGACATGGTATAAATGCTCTTTTTTATTCTGTTTCTGTATTATGTTGAGGAGGGCCATGTGCCTACATGTACATGGCCATGTACATACATACATATATATATGTATATATATGTATATGTATATATATATATATATATATTTATATATATATAAACCCAGCCCAGTTAAATTTGTAATTGAACAGCCCTGGTTTAAGGGGTCCTTGTATCATGCGTGCTGGCTCACTGTCATGACACGCTGGGATGCTTGAATAGAACAGAGCCATTGTTAATTTTTAAGTAAGTCTTGGGCATTTTCTCCTATGTCAAGTAAAATTTCCAATGTGAAAAAAGACTATTGATTTTTTTTAAAAATAAATTAAGTTAATGAATTGTATTTGAAATAAGTAATAAGTAATAGCAGTGTTCAAGACAGCAGCTAGGAGTTACATCACCTCATCCACGGTGAGAGTGCACCCATAAAATAAAGTTTTAGCCAACAATGACAATCTATCATTTTAACTCTGGCACACGCTGCTACTGAAATTAAAAGTCTCCAACAAAGGGGGGTGTATTTTTTCTGGGTTGGATATGACAAATGCATGTATAAATATTTCTCCAGGATAGAGCGTGCTGACTCAGTACAACATGACAAGACAAGGCTTGTGGTGCACTTCGTTGCGGTAATGGTCATTCTGACAGTGATTCATACCCAAAAGTCTCACAAGTATTTTACATTGCACGTTATCTGCAGCACATGAAGGCTGCATTTATTAAAACATGTCATAAAGAAAGGACAAGTCTGGTTTAATCATTTAAAATGTATTGGTTTAATGCAGGAGTTATGATGTGACATATGGGACAACAAAAGTGCTGCATAGAGACAAAACTAATATAATTTTATCATCACTTCAAGAACATGAACTCTCTGTCTAAAACACATGGGCTTGTGTGTCTCAGGGTTTGATTTACAGATCAGTGTTGTGTCCGCATTCTTAACCGAGTGCACATTGTTTTAATGGATGACCTCCACTGTCTGAAATCATCAGCCGTAGTTAAAAGCCACGGAGCACTTACAATAATTGATCGTTTCCACAAATCTGCCACATTGACACCAACCAGCTTTTAGAAAAATGTTTTATCTTTATGAATGCTATAAAAACCTGTGAGCCCCACTCTCCCTGTATATATTTATATATATTTGAAAATCGATTTTTGCCCTTTATTCAACATTTTTAAAAAAGCCAATAAAACACACAGGATGTTAATATGATATTTATTGGTCACGGTCCGACATCTTAGAGTACATGACGAGATAAAACAACAGGAGTAGCATTAAAAACAAAATTAGAGCCAACTATCATATGATGGTGGTCCTTTTGTACCTTGTAGTCTTAATTTTTTCTCCAAATACTTGAGTTTTATTGCCCCATTTTCGTTTATTTCATTTAAATTGTTAAATTTTAGAAATGCACAGGCACACCACTGACTTGAAAATGAAAATCTGAGCTTTTTTAAATCACTCGGGAGGTCAGAACAGAAGGCCGATAGTGCTCACAAGCCTCCAAGGTGCTTGGCACAACCATGGACAGAAGACGCACTGCATGGTTAGATCAAGCACAATGGGGTCCTGGGCGAAGGCAAAAAACCCAACACCGATCACAGATGATCCCGCTCAACACAAGGCATCCGAGGAACTTAACAGCTTTGTCATTTGCTTTTGGGTAAAGGAAGAAAATCAGTAAAATAGAAAATGTCTTTCTGCTTTCGTCAGCCAGCTCATCAAGTATTAAACTCTAAAAAGAAATACATCACCGTCAAAGTATTTTCTGGATTATAACAGCTGAAGAACCCCACGGTTTGATTTGTATCTGCAGTCCAAGAGTCGAAAAAGTCCAAAGGTGTGAGGGAGGAGATCCAAGCTCATCGACAGATTGTTAAAAAATAAAAGTCATACCATTGGTTCACACAATGATTAGAAAAAGATAGTAACACAGTTGCGGTTAAGAAACATCTGCAGAATAAAAAAAAAAGCGATTAGTCATAGGTCACACTCACTGCGGAGAAAAAGGGCTACACCCTAACTGCGTACAAACTGCGTCAAACCCCACCCTCCCGCCCTTCACGCCCGACTCTACCAGACACGACTTAAAAAAAAAAAAGTCCAAAAACTCTCACTATTTTATGAAACAAGCATTCAAATATTAAACATTTTTCAGAAATGATTTACAGCAGGCCGAAGGAATGCTGGCTTAATCAAATTAGTTCTCCATCAGTCTGTTGGGTGTTCTTCAACTGATCGATGGAAACACAGTTTGGGTAATTCGTCAGTGATCTTGTTAGAAGCCGCAGCATCTCATAGAGTCCAGTCTCTCAGATTTTACATGCAATTGACTTCAAAAATAACTCTTGATCTACAGATACCAATGGACTCAAGCATGACTGTCTACACTGCTGTTGTCCATCTGAGGACATTTTCTGTCCAGTTAGAGAAAACAAACAACCCCCTTCTGGCAATTTAGTCCTAACTATGTTAACGGTCACTGAGTGCAATGTCAAGAGTCATGATACCATCAAGCAAAGACAGCTGCTTCTCCAAAAGGTTTGACAATCTTGTTACCTTCTCTCGTGTCTCTTTCGGGCTCCCCTGGGACATCTTACTAAAATGAGAAGGCATGGTGCGATAATCAACTTAGAGCTCTGGCAACTGGACCACTTTGTGTGATGAAATTACACCACAATGCAAATGGACGCGCCAAGGAGAAACCCTGCGTTTGCAGTTGACCAAATGGTATGAAAATTGGAGTGCTTGGGGTGAAAATGGTAGGCGGTGGCGGTGAAACAGACCTCTGTTTTTCTGAACAATGAGGATGTTTCAAAGGGATGCAGTGTGGCTGATGGGATGGCGTGATGGGTTTTTATGCATGGATGATTGTGATACATAATTATGCATGCTTACCTTGTTTTTGGTGTTTTGTCTTTCTTTAAAAATTGACATGGATTACAAAAACCTCTGCTTCAGGAGTTGCACTTCAAACTCAGAAATTATAAAAGTATTTTTAAATGTTCTTTATCAGTACAAGTATCTGAATAAAAGCAAAGGAACATAAAATATTCTTCAGACTTTGGGTAAAACCCCAAAAACTATCAATGCAACACTACAGATATGAGACTTTACTCTGTATTTTGCTGAAAACCTCCAGCTGCTGTCTTTGGAAACTCACTTCTTTACATCTGGTCTGTCCAAGGAAACCCACCTTCCCATCCTCTGGTCCCAAAGTCGGTGTGAGGTGCAGCTGGCTGAGGGGCGATGAAGGCGACTGGGAGCTCTGAGCTGTGTCTTGGGGTCTTCCAGCTTGCTCAACTGGAGACAGACTGTCCTGACTGCGTCCTCAGCACCCTTCAAGTCCCCATCTCCTGCCCCTCCTTCAAGCTAGGAGGGGTTGGCATGTTCTCTTGGGATAGGTGCACTGGCAAGGAGGACTTGGTCAGGCTGGGATTGGACGCGGGTTGGGGAGTTTGGGGGGGCCACCGGTTCCGCAATTCATAAATATTAATACAGAGTCCTCCCTCTCCAAATGGGTAGATTCTTTAATTTTGTTAGAGGGGAAGTGCTTTATTCACTTAATGGCTTTTATTAGTGCCCGGTCTTCAACTCTTTCATTAGCTAAAGTGCTGCTATAATTTACAGGGTAAAAGGGGGTGGGGAAGGGGTGGTGTCTGAGCAGGGTTGATCCTGCTACTGCTGCTGCTGCTGCTGCGGGACAGGCAGCTGGTACCCTCAACCACTGCAGCTTTTCCTACAAAAGTGGCCATTCTGTTAGTAAGAACTGTAGTCTATAACATCAGATACACTCAATAGCATCCTCACTGAGCGTTATAGTGTTGTCGCAAGTGTTAAGAGCATGTTGTCAGGGTTTTTATACATCCATGAACCTGGATCCTGTTGCATTTCTACTTTGTCGTATAACATCCAAGATGAATATTATTCAGAATCATAGACAGTGTAACCCGATAACACTTCTGACATTTGAATAGCTTTTTATATACGAGTAGAATATTATTTTTGTGATTTTGAAAAGCACTTTTTCTCCTTGTACGCAGAGTGGATTTGTTCTGTTGGGGATTGAAGTAATTTTTCTTTACTATAGCACGTTATTTGATTTCATATTCTTCTGGTAAATGCAGATATTCATGATTATTTAAGTGGCTTTCATTCATATTGGATTTTCTGCACTGCCCCAAAGTTACTTGGTATATCTTTAATTGCCTACATTTTCCTGTTTGATATATTTTATGTGTAATGTTAGATGAAATTCAAGGGTGAGTTTATTTGTACAGAGCTGAAATTATAAAGGCAGGCACCACATCTTTGCAGCGTATTAAATGGAATGAAAAAGCTCAGCGTATGCATCATCACGGTTTGGTTCAACAAACTATAGAGCCTTTATTTTTTCCATCTGATTATATTATACCATAGTCTATATCTTTGCGGATACACTGCCGCCATCCACTGAATCTCTGGCAAGTATGAGCTGCTCAGACACAAAATGGCCGCCACACTTCCTGCATGTTGCAACATATCGACATCAGATAATGCGAGCCTCTAAAAGTGCTCCCTGCTCTGATGAAATGCTCTTTATTTTGCTCTGTGGAGTCTTGTTAGCTGTGAACAGCTGGCGTATGATGTCCCCAGACTGCGTCTGAGTGAATGAACTGATTAACCTGAGTGGCCGTCCCTACCAGGGAGAGGGGGTTGGACCACCAGCCTGAATAACTGCCTTCATCATCAATGTCACATAAATCACTTAGCTGGACGGGGCTTTTTAAACGACTTTGTTTCTCCGAGCCAGACTGAAATGGTCGTGGTTAACGCTGTTGCTTGGTGCTGGTGTGTTTCTGAAGGAGACCATGTTACTGTGGTGGATTCAATGATGCAACATTTCTGTGGCTGACCAGTGCATTAGATTATCTTGATTTAAACAGAGAGAGAAAAACTGCTGTACTTGATAAATGAAGGCACAATAGGTGAAAACATTTGGTGATTACAGCGTGCTGTACTGGAGAAATATGCGACATGGTAAAAAGAAAAACATAAAAGTTGCACAAGAATGAAAACAGCAAGATTCCTTAATGTTTTTATTGAACAGATTTTTAGATTTTAATCAAGCCTTAACCGATATTCAATATGAACTATTCATGGTGTTAAGTACTGTGTGTTCTTTGAAACGTGACACTTACATTCATGTCATTTCCTTTTAAATTATAGCCAAAAAACGGGCGCTGCGTGACACAGATGCTCCAATGGAAATATTTAATGTTTTAATGAGCAACTGTACAGAACACGTTGTGATACACGAGCCATGCAGTGGACGACGACTCCTTTTTACTTTTTCACCAGCTGGATAACGTCTTCATCCTCCAGCACGTGGTCCTTGCCCACCTTTTGAGGGTTGTGTTTCACTGATGATCCCCACACGAGTGCGCTGAAAGAGAAAATATATTGAAATGATTGAATGATTTAAGGCAATAAACAGGATGCACGCTTCATTTTCCACCATCTTAGAACCACAAAAAAGATGAAAGAGCTCATTATACAGTAATCCACATCTTAATTACAGCAGAAAATAATTGATACAGATACTATGACTCTTTCTTTGCTGCAGCAACAATGGTTCTGCACTATAAAGTAACCTACAGGGTGCAATGACATCCTTTAGTTACAAAGGCTTCCTAATCGCATGTGTCACTGTTTGACCCTTTAATTCCCTTGAGGATAGGTAATGCTCAGCAGCACTAACGTATTGACTGATTGACGATCTTAGCTCTCCCATTTGGAGATGGTGGTGCAACACATCATCTCAGATCCTAATCTACACTCTCGAATTAATGCTTATCAGGCGTACCTCGCCATAAAGAGGGTAATGGCCGTGATTAAAGCGACTGTGTTGTTTTAAACCATTCGATGACCACTTGTCATTCTGGTATACAGTATCTCTATTGATGCCTTTTATCAAGCAGGAGTGTGGACTAGAGCAGATTAATAATATTACACATCTAAATGATCCTCACCTGATTACTGAATAAAAATTCACAATGCCAGCAACTAAAGGTAGCTTTATGTGGAGTGACTCTATTTCAAATATTCTGTCTATATAAAGACTACGGTTTCTAGATATACTTAAAACATTTTTGTACGTTATATCTAATGCTGCATTCACATGGAATCAGGCAGACACAACACCTCCTGGACAGCATGGGGAAACAGAATAGGAGGACGTAAAACAAAATATGCGTGTAAATATGTTGCGATGCTGATGTACAATATATGAAATAAAATTACAGGCAGCACGGTGGTGCAGTGGTAAGCACTGTCGCCTCACAGCAAGAGAGTTCTGGGCTCGACCCAAGTGCCTTTCTGTGCGGAGTTTGCATGTTCTCTCTGTGTCAGTGTGGGTTTTCTCCAGGTACTCCAGCTTCCTCCCACAGTCCAAAGACATGCAGGTTGTGAATGTGAGTGTGAATGGTTGTCTGTCTCTATGTGTCAGCCTTGTGATAGTCTGGTGACCTGTCAAGGGGGGCATCCTGCCTCTCGCCCCATGTCAGCTGGGATAGGCTCCAGCCCCCCGGCCAACGTGAAAAGTTTAAGTAGGTAATTTATTCTATTATTCTAGTAATGTCCAGTAATTGTCCAGATCCGCCATGTTTTCTTCTGTGTGTTAGGGAGCTACGTGATATCCTGTATTTACCCTCATACTCTTGTCCACTAAAAAGGCTGACGCACTAAACCTTTCAAGTTTCAGTTCACCACAAAATCAGAAATACATATTTTTCCTCTTATCTGTAGTGCTATTTATTAGCCTAGATTGTTTTGGTGTGAGTTGCCGAGTGTTGGAGATATCAGCCACAGAGATGTCTGCCTTCTCTTGAAAATAATGGAACCATATGGCAAGTAGTTTGTGGTGCTCAAAGCAGCAAAAAATATATCTGAAAAACTCAACAGCAATGTCTCTTTCCAGAAATCATGACCCAGTTACTCAAGTTAATCCACAGACCTTGTTGTGAGCAGTTTCATGAAGGAACAATTTTCTTTCTACCAAACTACACCTGCCAACAGAATCACTGTGCAGGAGGCAGCATGGATCTACCGCTAGCTCACCAACCCCACTGGGTTTTTTCCTATGTATTTTGTTGGTGCTTTGATCACCTCTAGCTATGTGCCTTCTGGTTGCATTATGATTGAGAGAAGGCAGACATCTCTATTGCTGATAACTCAAACACTCGTCAACTCAGGCTAAAACAATCTAGACTGATAAACAGCTCTATAGGTAAGAGGAAAAATGTGCTTTTGGTTTGGGGTGAACTGTCTCTTTAAGACATGATGAAATAATAAGGAGGGAGAAAAAAAAACGTATATAGGGAGACCTGATAAAAATCTATGTGCTTGGACACAAAACTCCCTTTAAAAGGTGAAAAATTGATGCCAAATCTTCAGTACTCACTACTTAAGTTCTTTGATGAGGTTTTTGTGAATCTTTAAGCAGAAATCCTCGACAGAGGTTCGTCCGTCAGGCAGCACAACAGGAGACGTGTAATCAGGAAGCTGGCCTTTGGGTTTAGTGTAGCTGCAAATAAACACATGTCCAAAGTCAAATCCTCCAGGCTGAACCAACAAAAATTAAATTTCACATACAGTAGATTCTTCATTCTGCACCACTGATATCCCCATCTCCCTTTCGCCTCCCTTTCACACCCCCTAGTGGTGATTGTAAAAACAACTCTTACATGCGCACAAGCCTGAGGTAGTCCCACATTCTCTCTAGCAGGTCATCAAAGTTCCAGCGGTGGTGGGCCGAGATGGGTACACAGTGGGGCACCTTGTAGATGATGTCG
The DNA here is from genome assembly GCF_006386435.1 of Epinephelus moara. Taxonomy (NCBI): domain Eukaryota; kingdom Metazoa; phylum Chordata; class Actinopteri; order Perciformes; family Serranidae; genus Epinephelus; species Epinephelus moara. The sequence goes on along the minus strand of NC_065514.1, from coordinate 19,346,031 downwards.
AGCTCCTCGATGGAGATCTGATCGATTTTGTTGAGCACATAAATGCACGGGATGTAGACCCTGTTGACAAGAGACTGTCAGTGGCTGCTGTCCGTGACATTTCTGCACTGTCAGCAAACATGAATGTAGTCTGAAGTGAATTCGCACCTTTTTGTTGTCTGCTTTAACTGTCATAACTGAACTGAAAAAACATCCAGCAAATAACTACCAACAATTCAAGCTGCTTTCAACCTTTTACTGCATTTACCAGCAGCATTTGTTTAACTGCATGTGAGCTGTTTCAGGCTCAAGTTGTCAGATACAACTACAAACCAAATGTATATTTTCCTTGAATGTTAAACAAGCTTATAACAAACACTTCATTTAGTTTATTTATTGTAGCAAGGTCATTTCTGATTCATGGGAAGTAGTGTGTGTGAGTGTTGAGCAAAATTTTGAACAGAGCATTACAAATTTCTGTAGAATTTTAAGTGGATTAGCGGAGACCTTTATGTAGACAGGTACATGTTGACACTTAATTTGTTTCCCATGCTTCCAAAATATAATGTTAATGTATTTTTATGGGAGAAATGTGTGTTTGTGTGGAATTCATGCGCTTTCCTCTGAATGTTTTGTGTCTTAACAGGAAGTTTAGTGACTGTTTTACTAATGGACCAAAAGTGTGTCTGCAGGCTTTACTTCTCCTTTTTGTTCTGGAATTGACAAGAAGGTACGCATGTCAACTATTTTACAGTCTGTGTTTTTGCTACATTTGCAACACTGAGAATATACTGACATTTTTACATAAAACTTTATTTTCATATTTAAATCTAATTACAAGAGGACTGTGTCAAGGCATGTGTGTGGCAGGGATGCTGTGTAGCTTGCAAGGCTAGATTGTACTGCTGAGGCCATGTTGGTTAACGTGTAGTGTTTTTTTTACTCTGTTCATGGTGTTACACAGGCATGGAGAGCATTTTTGCCAAAACCCCCCCCCCAAAAAACAAAACAAAACAAAACAAAAAAAACACACATTGAAAAAGTCCTGCCTAGGTGTGATTTTCAAGACTTGCTCCTGAACTGGAACCATGACATGCAATACCCCTGTCAAATGTGACCAATTACTTCCGCAACCCGACCCAACACCACAAGATCTGCAGCCCAAACTTAAACTGTAAATCCTATAGTAACCACGAGCTGTAATTTGGTTAAGCAGCATGTTTAAAGTGATCGTATTGGGCCATTTCATACATATGAAACTAAGACATTATAATTTAAAACAAAGGTACATCAGGAAATATAATTTAAATGAATATTTTTTGCTTATTCTCATCATGCTGAACAGCACATCTTCACAGTTAATGCGCCTGATTGGAGCGGCTCTCATATTCCAGCTAGCACAGAAAACAGAGCTGCCACACTTGAAAAGCAGTCCGAGAATTAAACCATCAAGTTTAATAATTATTATCCTCATTTTATATTGATATATTCATAATGCAACACAGCTATCTAACCTGCATGTTCTTTTTTTTCCACCAAGAACCGTACCTGGACAAAATATCATCTTCTCATCACCTTTTTCTGGACAACCCACCAGGTACCTGACCCGATGCAGGACTTTTCCTGTGAATTCTTTGTTTCTATAAAACTGCAGGTATGTGGATTATTGCACTGTTACATTTTTTGTATATTTTACATGAAGAATATATTTGGGTATATATTTCTTTTACAACAGTTTATCTGCCACATTGCAATATAGTGTGCATAATGTTCTCTCTCGTTCAACTCTTTTTCCCCCTGGGAAGGCACAGACAGCATTTATGCAGGAGAGACTCGAGGAAGCTTTTTCATTACAATTGCAGTGAGGCTTTGCTGCTGCCTTGTCTTGTGCCTTGCAATAAAATGCAGATAGAGTGTCCTGAGAAGTGAGGTTTTTGTCTAATATACAACACAGCAGAGACCTGCTACGCATGCCCCACCCTATATTATCCATAGTTTTTCAACACATATGCTCAGTTTTTATTCCTAACTACAATGAGGAACGGTAATCCTTTTGGTTTTTACGTAAGAGGTGACATAGCTTAACTACACTTTATGCATTAATGCGTTTCACACGTATTAAAATAATGGTAAGTAGTCTGAAAATGCAAGTGTGGTTGGAACCCATAAATAGCATTTCCAAATTTATCTGCACTGGTGTAGTGGGACTTGAAATGGGATTTAAAAATGCAAGCAGGCCACACCCACAGGGAATGACTAAGAGGGGCCCATTCTGGCACTTCAGCAGCTTACCGATTTCCCTCCACGACGTCAATGAGGTCATCAGCCGTGGAGTCACTGCGCAGAGTGATGTCGGCATTGTGGATCTTGTACTCCGCCAGGATGCTCTTGACGGTATCAGCATCCAGCTCGCTTTGTGCACACTAAGGGGAGAGGGGAGGACAGGTGTGATGTCAATCAACACAAGATGGTGAAACAATGAAAAAGAAGCTATTAATGAAAATCAGTAACATAATATAGAGCCGATGACGATGGTATTTCCCAAACATAAAATAAATGCGGTTATTCTGCAACAGGACAGGGGAATAAATGTGCAGTAGCAACTTAGTGAGGTGTAATCTTATACATGTCCACCAGAGGGCGGCATTGAAAAGTGTTTCAGTGTTAGCGAGGTGATAAAACCTCAAAGCTTTATACGACTTCTTTGTATACACACACACCTTGGTTATTAAAGGCTTCCACATGTTTGTTTAAACTAATGGGATGCCCATCATCAAAATGAAAAGACAATCGACTATAGACATCCTTGACAACTACAATCCTGCATGTCAAAACACGGCAAGCAAACAGCAATATTACGGGACATCCTTTAATTGACTATCAACTTATAGAGTGATGATTCTTGTCATGATAATCTCAGTTTCGGCTTATCAGTGGGTTGAAAGACAAGTAGACAACCAGCATTTATAACACTGTCACACACTAAAACAAACAAAAACTCTTTAGAGCATTAAATTATTCATTTCAGTGACTCGTCTAAATGGGAAAATGTTGAGACATTAGTTTTTCTGTATTTAAATTACTCTCATTCTACGTGACATACTGTAGCTGTGAAGTTGATGCCTCCTTTGTCCTTCTTCTTGAAGCCGATGTTGGGTGGTTGCTTGTTCAGTCGGATGCCAAAGCCTTCCAGCTCATGTTCTATTAGCTTCTTATGACCAAGAGGCTTCAACACATCGAGCACTATCAGGATTAGGTTGCAAGTTCGAGCCACTAAAACAGAAAGACAATCCGAAATTGGTTTCATTTATCAATGACAACCTGTCTCAGTCTTGGCAGAAACATCACTGATCATGTCATTACCTGCAATGACCTGTCTGCCTCTTCCCTTGCCATCTTTGGCCCCCTCAATGATTCCTGGGAGATCCAGGAGCTATAGGGAAAGACACAAAAAAGAAAATTAGCAACCCACTGAAAACATACCAAACTTAAAATGCTTTTGAGGTTCCTAATCCTAACAAACAACACACTCTTGTACCTGAATTTTGGCTCCTTTGTAGCGAATGACTCCGGGTACTGTTGTAAGAGTGGTGAACTCGTAGGCAGCAACCTCAGAGTACACACCTGCGAGGTTACTTAGCAGTGTTGACTTGCCGACTGAGGGAAAACCAACGAAGCCGATTCGAGCATCACCAGTTTTTGCAACATCAAAACCTAAAAGACAAAATAAAGACAGAAACTTGAATCAACAAAATATCAACTATGATACTTTAGATAACAGAAAAGTAGGGTTAGGTACTGAACTTAGTACTTTTAAGGGGACAGACCGAATTACTTTGGAGTACTGATTCATGTTGAATCAATCAATGCCAATTTTCTGTATCTGACAGCCTTCACATTTTGGCTGTGGCCGCCCGAGCTGATCGCAGCCACAATGCAGGAATGCAGTGTAGCAGCGCCAGGTTGACACCTTATCTGTGTCTAGTCTGCATATGTGTTTTTCACTGGCAAATCTCAAGCAACAGATATGCTGTCATTTTAATCCATACAGCTGTCTGCATCGGCTCTGTGCAGGCTCGCATCTGTCCAGAGATCAGCACACTCTGCTCTGGTTTGTAATCTCCAGACTTCTGCCTGTCAGCTGGAAGTTTGGAATTATTTTTATAAACTGAAATGACATTTTTCATCACAGAGAGAATATCGTACTGAAAAAAAGGTACTGTTAGGTACCAATGCTGAATTATAAGTACCAGTTCAGGTTCAAATGTGAAAGGTGAAACCAGGTTTGGAAATTAGCACCAGCCAAATGCTGTTAAAAATGTAAGTGTATGTAAGTAAAAATATGTAAATGTGAAGTGTAACTGTGACCAACCTTACAGAAAAAGCTTAAATGCATGGTCGTCCAAAAACAAACAAACAAAAAAAACAAAAATAAAACTTAGATAAGAGTAGAAACTGTACTTAAAGTATTTAAAATTCATGATTTTACCTTCTCCTGTTGCACCCCCACTTCCTCCCTTTGGTGTGATGAGCTCCCTCCTCAGTTTGGCAAGACGAGCTTTGAGCAGACCCAAGTGGTGAGCTGTGGCCTTGTTCCTCTGCGTCCTGGCCATCTATAACAAACAGGAACAACACCAGTGTGAGGTTTTGTCCTTTACATGACAGTTTTACAGTAATCAATATGTCAAAGACAGTTTTAACTGTTTAAAGTCCAATAAAAACTAAAGATTACACAACTTGGAAAAAAAAAACCATGAACTTGTGATGAGCTGTGGATAAACTTTGGAATATATTTTTGCATAGAAAGAAGTCCATACATTTAGTATCACATTACTTACATTGGAAATGCAGTAAGAAGGAAATCTTTTAAAGGCCATAAACAGGAAGGCTCATTAAAATATACAAAAGCAATTTCAGTGTTCATACAGGCACCTGACTATTGTTTTAAGACATGTAATTCCTTTAAAGTAAGGAGCTGGTAGGATACAAGATAATGATGACTAAGGAACATGGAGATCTTAACTGACTTGTGTTGAAACTGTTTTAATGTGAGGTTTCCCTTTACCTAGCCTCTGTATCATCACCTGCTCAGTCCAAGACAGTACCAAGTCTAAAGTTAACTAATGAGAGGTTATCACTAAACCTAAGGATCATAGCTAGGTTCAAGTTTCTTCTTGCATTAGCTCTGCACAAGTACTTTGAAATGATCCAGATAAACTAATAACACTATACTACATAGCTCCATCTCTAGCTAAGCCCTCACACAGCAATTCAGTACTCAAAAGGTTATCGTTTAAGGCTCCTTACAAACAATTTAAACGTTAAATGCAGGAAATGACCACTATAAGACAATACTGTGATACTGTTTTCATGTCAGATTCTGTTACACTCCATCATCGCAGCTCGACACACTCCATTGAAAACGTTGGTTACTATGAAACGGTTGTCTGGCATGTTAACATCATAAACATTATTACTAAGGTTGGATTTTACTGTGTGTGCCAGGGACTACATACTCTGGTGTATGTAGCCTGTAACGTCGCGCGGTCGGTCAACCGTCATAGTCAAACACAATCTGGACTCAGCTCTAACCGTATGTAAGCTAACGTCACTGACATATGGGTTAGCAACGTCCTCTGACTCTGATTAACAAGACACAAACAAGGTGACTGAGTAAGTAAAGCAACTTTTTAATACACTATAACCTGTCAATACACTGTGAGCCAGAAATATAAAGTGTTATACGTGGCCCAGCTGTGGGAGCTAGGCTAACGGTTGGTAGCGTTAACAGCTAGCTAGCGGTTAGCATGTAGCTATAACGTGACTGACTCACAGGGTTAAAAAGCCGGCTACTTGTACCTTACCTCATTTTCGATCTCTGCTATTTTGGCAAGTATACTCATGGTGACGGAGATTCCTGAGTACAACTAATGTTACCGAAAGAAGTTAAAAAGATTTTACATGGAAGTTGACTAAGTTAGATGTTGTTTTAGCATGCACACTGGTTCACACCACGCAAGTACCGCGGTGTGCTGCTTCGCGGGAAATCTCGCGAGAACTTAGTCGAGGCTCTGCCCAGTGCGTTGACTAACAGGACAAAAATACTAAAGAAGGGGAAAACAGCATCTACTTAAAGATAAAACCGTGCATCAGGTCTTTTATATTAATGAGGGACAGTGGTAGAAAGTAACAAAGTATATTTATATATTTTATATTTAAGTACTGCACTTAAGTAGCCTACATTTTTTGTGACAGCCAACTTGTACTTGAATATTTCTCTGTTTCTCTTTTAGGGACTGATGTTTACCTGTCAGAGGAGGTAGGTGTCTGGCCTCTAACTTCTTTTATTATATGTTTTTTTCACCCTCCTCAAAGCTACAAATATCTTTCCTTGAGCCTCCCTGAGTGACTGTATTAGTTAATTAGTTATTAGATTTTAAAAGGTACCCTTTTACATTTGAAAGCGAAAAGCTGAAGTCAAAATCCCAGAGTAAAAAAAACAACTTGGTTTTCCATGCTTGTTGTGCATGCTGGTTATTTTATGCAACCTTTAATTTTTGGCAACATTTAAATGATACAAAGAATAAGGGAATTTTGATGAAATATCACTATTTAAAGGTTAGTTTGGTCATGTTCTTTTTTCTGACAGAAGCCTTCGTCCTGCATAATGTGTTCAAGGATAATTGAAAATGTGAAAATCCAACAATAATTTCTGTTTTTACAGTTTCTGGCTGTGACAAATTGTGTCATTTTAGCAATGTTTGAAATCGGCTGTAAAATAAATACAAAATACAGCCCCTCCTCTCAGCCAAATTAAAAAACATAAGCCCCTCCCCAGTGCTTAAAAATTATTTGACATGCCTCCCCCTTTTTGCACTAACCCCTCCCTTCTCATAAGTAACGAACACTCCCTTATGCTACTTGATGACTCTACATTGCATTTCAGAGGCAATTCTTGTACCCTACATTTTACTCTGTTGCATATATTCTACTGATACAATCACTAGTTGAGATTTTATGCAAAAAACATATGGAATTTAAAGTCTCATAGAATAAAATGTGTTGTTAAAGATCAAACCAGTCCCTCCCTACCTTTGTGGCTTGTGTAGAATACAAAGAACTTGCTTCCCTACCCCATTAAACATCTCACTCCCCCAGATTTATCTTGTAATCCTTCGGAAGGGTCCGGCCCCAAGGCTGGGAACCACTGACTTAAACTACTGTACCTAACTGTATATTAAGTTGTTAAGACAACTACATGCCAACCAGCTGCAATAGTAAAATGCTGTTTACATATTAATGCATAACAATCTAATAATGTTGTCAAAGGGGTCATTTTTCTAGTGAGTACTTTTACTTTGACATGGTAAATGGACCTGCACTTGTATAAACTTTTCTAGTCATCTGACCACTCAAAATGCTTTTTACGAGTCACATTGACCCATTCACACACACACATTCATACAGTGGTGGTCAAGGCTGCCATACAAGGTATCACCTGTTTTTCAGTGAAGTTTCTAATACACTCACACACTAATGGAACAGGCTGCAGAAGCAATTTGGGGTTCAATATCTTGCTCAAGGATACTTCTACAAGCACTTTGAAGACTGAACCACTGATCTTCCAATTAGTGGATGACCTGCTCTAACTTCTGATTCACAGCTGCCCCACATACTTTGAGCATTTTTTTGCCAATAACACTTCTACTAATGTAGGATTTTTACTTGCAATGGTGTATTTTTACATTTTGGTGTTGGTACTTTATATTTTTTATAACTAAAACAGTACGTCTAACACCACTGATGGTAAACCTCCTACAGTCTGAGCTGAAGGGAAACGCACCTCTTGTTTTGTCTCCTGTGTGACGCAGGGAATCAAGTCTCTTAAATATTTTCTAAAAAGTGAATTCCCAGGACATAGACTGACTCTTAATTATCCATGATATTTGGATTACCAAGAATTAGTCTCGCCACTTTTCCATTTTAATTAGATTATTTTGATTGATTTGAGCCTGTACCTCTGGGAGTCTGTATTTACAGAGCTGCAGTGTGGTGGTGTGAAATTAAGACCAAGCCAGTGGCTGATCCTGTTAGCTTTACATGTTTAATGAAATGCTGTTAACATTATAGTGAAAATATATTTTGGTGTGTATGATTTGTATATTCATATGGATGAATCTAGGGTTATAGGACAGGCATTTGTGTACTGTATACTTGGGCTATGTCTTGTGTATATATTGCCATTGTGCATCAGCCTTTATTGTATGGCCGAATATAAGAGGGAATCTTGAGTAGGTAATTTTTGTGTGATGACACCTCCAACACAGCTGTGGACTATTATGCACATATGGGCTGTATTGAAACAGAGTGTCACTTTATGATTGTTGACAGTGATGTAGTGGTAATTAATGAGATGGGTATTATAGTGGGAAGATGGGCAGGTTCATGAGGAGGAAGTGGGTGTACTCTCCTGTACAGTATATTTTAATGGCTTTTTGGCAGGAAAGAGGTGGGTATACCCTGTATACCTGTGTATACCCTCCACTACACCACTGATTGTTTAATATCACCTAAGAAAGGTAGACTTTTTTTAATAAATCAATTCAGAGGTGATAAGTCTGTGCTGGAATTTACTTTTTCTTTGAAACAGCCTCTTACAGTCTGCAGTAGGATGCCTACAAGTTACTGTCTGGGGTAATATTTACCCTGTATAGACATCTCCTGGTTGGTCAGTGACAAATCAAGAAAGGCTGTCACACTAGATCAAAGTAAATTAAATTGAAAAGCCATTCTGACCACAACTTATACAGTTACATATCAGTGTAACACACACTTAACATGTCCGACTTAATACGACTTCTCACACAATAAAGAAAGAACACAGTCCAGTCAAATTGTATATTTTTATTGTTTAATTGTTTATTGTTTAAGTCGCATACAGTATAATCTCTCATTGGTTTCTATGTTGCTGAAGTTTGTGGACTGAACATCTGTCATGTTGTTGACCATCTGATTGACATATTGGTTAGTGGGTGGGCTGGTCGAACAAGTTCAGTGCTGCTGATTTGATGATCTCCTCTGACCCATGCTATGCTCCGTGAACCTTTGAAAAGGTTGCATTAACATCTATGTTCATACGGTGAATATTAATGTCTAGAGGGTATACTGGCCACATCAGGACTTTTCACACAGCTGACACAGAGACAGACTGTGTGAAAGGCCAAGGAAGATGTTTCAGTCAAATTTAATATATCTTAATTAGATTTTTTTGACATTAAACTCAATAAATGCCAGCCGCTGTAGGTAGATGTACCAGTTCGGCTCTTGAATATTGCTCTTCCAGCTCAGCCAACAGCGTCATCTAAAGCCTTTGCTGTAAAAAATAAATGCAATCTGAAGAATAATGTCATTTTTAAATAGCCTACAATCAAGTTCAGGAAAGAACGTAACAGACGACTTTGTGTATGTATCTGAACTCCAGTCCAAGAAATATTGAACCATGTGCTAAATATGCTGAATCTGTCGTTTCATACGTCCCCGTCGTTGTTTGATTAGTTGTAGGAGGTGTGCTTGTCCTCATTAAAATATATAAAAATAGGCATTTTCTTTTCAAAAGGTAGATACGGTTTCAGCGAGTTGTTGTTCAGCATCTGTTGTTGCCCAGCTGGGGTGACAGCAAGCATAAATAGCACAGGAAGGAAGGACAGGAGGTGAGACACAGCATGACGAGGGGTAATTACTGAGTTTGTGATCACTCATTTCTGTAGACCTCGACAGGTCTATGCTTCTGTGTGACAAACAAAAGAAAGGGCTTTAACTTGATTCAACACTAGCCACAACTCGAGAATTGACAATAATAAACCCATGCCCAAACATCTCAAATGTTCTTCTTTTAATGAGCAACGCATCTTTATATCATACGTCAGTCAGCATTGAAGTGCATTGATTAAAAAGTAAGTGCAAGTACAGATTTTGATGCATTCATTTTGACTAGAGGATTAAATTATTTGCAACGTCGCCCCAAAAATAGTCATTCTACAGGGGCACTCTGCAAAAGAAAACCGCTATAGTTGATGCTGTTTCTAACCTAAAAGATATATGCTTTTTTTCCTCATTTCAAGCTTTTTAAGTTATCTCTGAGTGACAGTGTGCAGGAGCGATTTTCATCTGCCGTCTGCTCTCAGTTCACTCCAGTCCATCAAACACAGCACTTTTCCCCAATATCACTGTCATGCTCCCTGACTGATTTCTCAGTGGTTTCTCAGTTAGCTTTGAGGAACACGGCAACTGAATCAAGCCAGCAGAAGCACAAAGTCTGTGAGAAGCACTATTTTAGTGCAATAGTTTCACACATGGTAACCTTGCCACCTAAAACTGGCTATCTCTGCATAGAGATGGAGTAGAGTTCGTATCATACCCCCATCGATAGGCCTTTTACTGAGGGAAGCGCCATTATTTGTGGTCATGTCACCAGAGCAAGGATAACATCATCTTTTGAGGTAATAAAAAACAAATAACAGCATGAAGTTATCCATTAAAATGCATTGTCCCCAGTATCTTGGATTCTGTCATCAGAATTTGGATAATACTTATTGAAACCATAAGGCTTTACGATAAATGCAACTTGGCCATATGATGGCAAAAGTCTTCAGTGGAGGCATTCCCCTTGGACTCTAGCTGCTCTCGGAGGAGGTGGGCGGTGCTGTGGAGGACGACCTCCGTCGGGACACTGACTGTGAGCGCTCAGGGCTGTGTTTGTCATAAGGCTGGAGCTGCACCTCCAGGAAGTCCCTGTGCTGCTGGCTGATGACCTGGCTGATGAGTCCTGGCAGAGCCTGCAAGTTACTCAGTAGAGTCTCCAGCTTTGTCTCCAGCAGGGCAATCCTCTTCTCCATGTCCTCTCCTCGCTCATTCAAGTCCGATATCATGTCATACATGATGTTCTGAGTCTGGAACAGGGGAGAGGAAACACGCTTAACACGATCATTTTACAAATTGGTGCTATTTTTGATGGAGAACCTGGAAAAACCATATGTATCCATTATTAACACATAGGATAACATATAGATAAAAAACACAGGCTTCTTAAATACTTCAATAAATATACTGTTGGAAGAGATGAATCTGAAAAGGAGAGGAAAAGAAGTATAAGAGGTGTTGACCTTCACATTAAGAGACTTTCTCTTTTCAGACTGCAGAAATATTAAGTACAAATATTAGGACAAAAACAAAACAAAAGAAAAACATGAATTGTCTGACGAAAACACAATTAAAGGACGTGTCCACATTTTTAAAGTCTGTCTGAAAACAATACTCACATGCCCATATGTACACTTGCAATTGTTCACTCTCTGCACTTTGTCTGAAGTGCATCAAAGATGTCCCTCTCTAAAGCAATTTCAGTATCAGTAATTGGGGACCAAATTCGCAGTCCTTACAGTGTTTAAAAATACATTTAAGTTTAAGCCAATATAAGGCAGCAGCCTAAGTTAAAATCAGGTTGTCCAAAGTTACAGTCTTTTTAGTTCCCTGTCTGTGCTTCAATTGGCAGTATTTGCTTGCTGACAAACGTTGGAGGACCAGTAAAACAGAGAGGGAATTCTGTATTAAAAACACGATGCGTTCCAAACACCCATTTAGTGTGCCAGAAGAAGATTTAGCACGTCTCAGTACTTAATATGTCAAATGCAATATGCCAAAAATACCAGAATGTCCTTCTGCATCCAGTCGCATTTTGCAGTACGCAATCCAGCATGCTTTTCTATTCAGACCCACAATCCTCTGCACAGCAGAAGATCCGTCACATCAGCTGAGCTGCAAACACATGACAGCTCGTTGACAGCTGACAGAAGCCACAATGACGGATAATGGCACGTTGAAATGTGAGAAGTTCATCTTTTTTGCAGCTCATGTGTATAATACATTAATATACTGTTGCTGATTGAAAGAAAGTGAACTGCACAGGATGTTTGAGCAAGAGCATTAAAGTTAAGGGCGCAGTGTTACGACCTAGTAGTACGTCCCAATTCTATGCATATAGTATGTACATTGTAAGGGCAGCTGCAGTACGTACTGAGAGTAAAAGACAAAGTATGCCATTGGGAATGCAGCGATGTGACTGACTCTGACTGCTGAAGCCTTATATTAGAGAGAAATGCAGAAAACATGTACATTTAAGCATGTGTGTGTTTTAAGACAAAGTTAAAGAATGTGAACCAGTCCTATAATCTCAGCATCTAACACAAAATGCCACGTGGGACAGCTGAGTATTAAAGTAGAGAAAATATAAGTTATCAAAATGAAAACCCAGGCAAATTGGCTAATTAAATTTTACACGTTAAAGTAAATTATTTTATTATAGTTCTGTCATGGAGTCTGTCTTAGGCATTTAGTTGGCTGCAATTCACCAGCAGGTCTCCCATTGATTCGCAGTCTGGAGGGAGCGGAGGTTGAAGTGAATTCCACATTAAAAAACTCAGGGAAATGTCAGGTTAACCTTGACAACAATTTTCTGTTAAAGCCTCGCTGAGAAGGGTAGATTTTATACGACCAGTTTACAAGAGTTCATGTGTCCATGCACACCAGAGTACATTAGCCCATGACTTTGAGCAGACAGGAAAGGTGCCTGCTGAGTTTGCATGATGCTTTCTGCTCTTTTGATGCGTCAACCATTAAAGCACAGGCCTTTAAAAAATATATATATAAACTGTGGCAGAAGCTTTTTAACTCCTGAAGTTCACTCTTTAAAAAATAGTCAACAACTCACTAAAGAAATCCATGTCACATTCCAGATGAGGTGTGGGGGTGATGCTGCTGGAGGGCGGTTTCTGAGGCATTATTCAGCGGAGAACTGATAATCTCTGGCAGCCTGGAGGCGATGCCATCCATCACTTACCTTGTCCTCTTCTGATTTGAGGCGGGTTTAATGGGATAGGTTGTTTATGTGAATCAGGGAGAGCTAAAGTAGCACTGACACTGCTCAGCCTGACGGTTAGCAGAGGCAGGGGCTTTTACTGTGTTGTATTACTTACATAAACACTAATCTAATCAGGATTCCTTGTCATGCGTGAATTTCTCACTGGATCATGAGTGCAAATGATGGCCAAATTCTTAAATGTATGGATATCTTATCTTACGTAATGCTGCCTCTGACTATGAAATTCCTTGTATGTGGAGCTGAAGTCTGTGCCTCATCTGTAAATCATGATATGTAACAAGAACACATTAAAAAGTGATGGCTTAAAATACTGGAGACCAAGAAAAGAGGCCCAGTAAATCACGAGGGAACAAATATCATAAATAGAGGATGAAACTGATGGAGCGAGAATATATGCCGTTATTATAGATCCACTTCAATTGCATAATAAAAACCACAAATTGACACCATCAGCCCATTTCTGGGTGAGAGAATGAGAGAAGGAGAGTGGCAGAGATTGTTTTAAAAGCAGCTTGAGTGAGCAATTTCGCAATTTCGAGGACATGTAATTCAGCCTGAATGGCACAGTGAGGAAAATGCTGCGGAGAGAAACAACACTCACCCAAACAGTGCATCACTTAAGTGGCTTAAAATGAGAAAACACGTTCCATATTAGACTGTGAAGGAGATAATGAGTTAAGGGGATACATTGTGATCTGAGGAATTTCACATTGCACTGCAGTGGCGATGCAGCTGCCAATGATATGTTCAGCTCTATTTAGCTCCATCTTTCCTCTGAGAGCACGAGGAGACTGAAGCCACTCTGCCCTCTTATGGCAACAGACTCTTATAACAGAGATTACAGCTGAGTGGCACTGGCTTAAAACCACCTGATATCCAATGTCACATCCCGCCTCTCGCTGGCGTTTTACAGCACGAGGTGATTGGGGAATATGAACTAATACTTTTCATGACATGCTGGCCTGAATCCAGTTTGACTGTGCTGTACGTTTGAATGTCAAAGCTCTCTCTGCCTTCCCCTGCTCCCTTTCTCTGCCTTTACTTCTGGCTGAATCATCAGATCACAGTGTGTCTCCCTTCCCAGGTTACTGTTTCTGCTGTGTCAGGCTGGCGCGCTGCCTGGTCTTTCCCTAAGGTTTGTCAACTTCTGTTTAGTGCATCTGGAGACAAACATCAGAGAATACATAAGGTGAAAAAACCCAGCACAGACACAAAGGGGGTTTCTCGTTACTCTCATTCAGTAATTTTCCGGAGAACACATCCCGGGGCTTTACGCTGTGAAATAAAATGAAGTTATTATTTCAAACCCAAAAGACCTCAGGTGAGTGCAGAAAACCAGAGGCATCACACAGATTTATTTTTAATCACCCTGTGAGCAGCCTGTCTGTTTATTTGACACCTGTAGACTTTGATTATATCAGAAAACACAACTAATTCAGCGAGTGAACTAGCATGCATTGAATTCAATCACACACAGGAAAAGAAATGTATCAGGATAGTTGTGTGTCCTAATGTACAATGCAGCAGTAGACTGTTGGTCTAGCTTACCTTAGCAAGGTCCACTAGTGAGTTTGCTTGGTCATTCAGCTTGCGTTGCTCCATTTTAACACTTCTTAATCTGAACACAAGACCATTCAGAACCCAATAAATTAACGCTATCAGAATTTTGTCATTAGATTTGTGCACACACGGCATACACACGGAGAGCACTCCTAGGACATGCACAGGATGTGTGTAGAGAATGCAGGGGTCAGTCTGTTTTGGTTGAGCTGCATGCAAGTGGAAAGGAGACCACAGAGGGCGGGAGAGCTGCCACGGAGGAAAATGAGACCAGCTCTATGTCCTACTCAACCAACACAACCATACTAAAAGAATGATAAGGACTTTTACCACTCAATAGCTACTTGACATATCAGATTATAAAACTACAAAAGCTGCTGTATCTTTAAAGTTCTGGTTAAACCAACTTTTCTACGATTAGGTTTATGAATTTCTTAGTCAGTCAAAAGCCACAGATATCAAACACTAGTTTATGTTAACACAGGGTATCTTTTGATAGCAGCAATCTGCACATATGAGGACCGTTTTCCTTTTGAGACTTTCCAATATAAGCATAAAAAACAGTGGGATCAGAACTGAGAAAATAAAAAGGTCTTCACAATTTGCCACTTAAAGGAGCAGTGTGTAGGATTTAGTCACATCCAGTTAGGATTCCTTCAGTGTTCATTGTTCAGGGAGGTTTTCTACCTGGCACTAAATTATCCGCAGAGGTCACTTCCCCTCCAAAACAAACGGACTGAGGTGATTACAAATCAGTGTTTTTCCTATGTTGTCCAGCTTGTTGCAGATGGGGCCGGTAGCCCAGCACCTGCTAGTGTGTGCTCACCTATTTTTTCAAACAATGTAAGATCCAGATGTTCAGGAGGTCTCTACTGGGAGTTAAATTATTTACAGAGGTCTTTCTCTCTCGAAAACAAACAGAGCTGGTGAGTTAAGGTGGTCAAAACACTGAAAAAAGCAGTTTCATGTCAGAAATCAATGTTTTTCTGACGCTGTTCAGCTCGTGGAGGGGCTGCTTTAAAAATGCAAATGGCCTTATCTAGAGCCATTGTTTGGTTTGTCCATACTGGGCTACTGTAGAAACATGGTGGACTCCATAGTCCCTATGTAGACATAAACGGCTCAATCTAAGGTAATGAAAACATGATGATTCTTTTTTCTTTAGCTGATTATACACTAAAGAAAACACACTTATTATATAATATTACATTTCTGTCAATATATCTCCTGAAATCCTACACACTGGACCTTTAAATGAATCCTGTTACTCTTGCATTACAGAGAGAGAATGATTACTCGTTTCAAAAACAGTCCACAAAAGGCAGATTTTTTTTTTTCCAGTGACACTTAGCCCACATTTTTATCATCCAAAAAAATCCCTCTTGTAAAGTCTGCAAAAACTAACTTGCCTACTTCATACAACATGCTTGAATAATTCACATCTCCTGTTTAATTAGGCCTCTAAAGCCTGTTTTACTCGTCCTCTCGGGGGGCTCAAAAACAGCAACTGTGCAGTATTGTAGAGTGTCGACCACACGTGGTTTCAAGATATTAAAGAGGGTTTTTTTCCTCCTCCCAGAATCACCCACGCATGCTAAATTAAACTGAGCACAATACACACAGAGTAGCATCATAGTGCCAACATTTCAGATTTTTATATACAACGTATAACTAACGGAGACATGACGGCAGTTTGAGGTGATTATTAGGTTGTGTGTGAATCGAAGGCAAACAGTAATGAAGACTGAGACGGGATTTAAGGGGCCCTTGGGGAGGGAGCGGGGTCTGCTAATTAGCTGAGATGCACCCATTCTCATGCAATGCGGGATCATTTCTCTGTTTCCTTAGGACAGGCAGATGTGGAGTGAAGATGACAGGTTAGACCAACAGAGGGTGCCACAGGAGTCACTAAAGGAAACTACAGGCAGGGGAAGGTGTCCTGACAACTGAGGACCGAAATGCTTCATACAGAGCAGACTCTAAAGACAGAATACTATTGCACTTTTATTATTCATGTATTTAAATGAAAGGAAAAACGAAAGGTATCTAAAAATGATGACAGATAATAGGTATTCAATGTTAAATGACTTTGCAGTTGATGTAAGACCTGTTAAAATTATACATTTCACAGTTGGATGACCAATAGCTGTCAGATGGGGTCAAAGCACGGGGCAGTTCGAGGTCAGGACGAGGAAGCCCGCTTGCCCCGTCTTTTATATTCTATGTGTCTCTTTCCCTCAGTCAATCACTCCTCATAGGCAGTTCTCCTTTTCAATGGGCACTCTAAATCTGCTTGCTATTCATCAGGGGAAAACGGCTACGCTAAGCTTTTCAATACCCCACTAAATCAGTTAAGGCAATCTCAGTTAGTGCTGCGCCATATTTTTTACCCTCTCGACTTGCTTTCTTTGTCATGACCTCCCTTTACCTCATTGTGGGGAAAAGAAATGCTAATTTCTCCTCAGTGTAATGGGCAGGGTGACCATTCTGCAGCCTGTCCCTGCTGACAGCTTCATGCCGTCGGTCACAGTCGCAGCCTCCCGGGCTCAAACGGGATTGCTCGGAGGCTTTACCCTGACCTTCCTCTCAGGTCACTTTCCTGTTTCTCCGATCCACTGATCTCTGAGCTAACAAGCACTCAGCGCCCTGCCTCATGCCATGATTCCCTCTTCAACCTTGTAGATGGGAAGGGACAGCGTTCCCAAAGGGGATGATCTGACAGCACTGAGACACTTGACTCGACAGCTGTAAGGCCCATAACATACTGTAAGACATTTGGCTGCATGTGTGCAGCCAGTGGCCAGTGGCCAGTGGTGCCTCCAGATATTTTTCATGGGGGTGGCCTGATGGGGCCACTGAAAATCTTGGGGTGGCACCAAAACCGAAAGCTGTAACTGGATTTTAGGAAATCTATTATACTTTTTAAGTATATAGGCTGGTTGAAAACTATGAAAATATGGAGTAATAACTCAAATACTTACATCAGTATATTCTCTGGTTTCTTATTTTACAGTTAATGTTACTAATTATCTGATGTGGATATACTAATATTGGTACAGTTAACATTTTGAATTCCACAACAATCCTGATGTGTTAAGTATCTAAACATATTAACTAATTTGTTGTTCTTCAAATAGGCTGGTTAACCTTTTCTTTAAAAAGACAAAAAGATAAACATACAGCTTAAATTTTAAAGAGTTTATAGATTCTAAGGAACAAAGTATTTTTGTGAACACGCCTTCTCAAATTTAGGGGAGAGTCATGGGTACCCATAGAACCCATTTTCAGTTAGATATCTCAGCACGTTCTCATTCCCAACTTGTCTAATACCGCCACTTTGTCAGTGATCTCAGCACCAGATACCGATGAACACAGGCACCTTTTGTGGCGCTATGATACCACCTGGCATTGGCAGTTGTTGACACAGTAGGAAACAACCAGGCTCGTCAAATACCGCCACTTTGTCAGTGGATGCCTGCATTAGATACCGACGCACACAGACACCTTCTCAGTTACGAAACACATCAGCTGGTGGCAGTTTGTCACAGTACCAGCAACTACAGCAGTATTAACAGCAAGAGGGTGGGTGGAAGGGAAGAAGGATGGGTCAAACCCACATCCAGACTTTCACCCGGTAGCTTGTTGTTTGTTTCCTGTGTGAAACCCTTCGTCACTGGAGTTATTTTAACAACAGAGTGTGATAGCATGTGTAGCACGCTATGGTAATGACGTATGTCAAGTGACGTTACATGATGTTAGTAACAGCTGTACTTATTTTAAACCAAATCATGACGTTTTTTTAACCTAACCATGTGCTTTTGTTGCCTAAACTCATAAAAACGAGGTGTTTTACCTACGTTGTCAGTTTATTTAAAAAAATAAATATTTTATGCATGTAACGAGCAAAACCTGTACTTTTCCTGTGGAAACGAAAGAGTATTCGGAAAAGACACTTTGCATGTAAGAAGCGTAAATTGACATTCCTTCTCAAAACGTCCAAAACTGATGCAGGTGGGTACCTAGTACGTCATATTTTGACGCTTAGACAAAACGGTGGTATTTGACGAGTCAGGATGAGAACACGCTGGATATCTTGAGGCGATAGTTCAAAGGACACCTTTGAAAATGGCCATGCCAGTTGTTCCCTCACCAAAATTTTGCCTATGTTTGGAGCGTTATTCAGCCCCCTTCCCAACAAACTATACCAACATGGCTGGTACCAATGGATGCCTTACATCTACCAATGGATGCCTTACATTGTCTGCTTTCACAAGATATTATACCTTTGTGCTTTCCTAAAAATATGTGTGCCACAACCTGTTAAAAACAGTAATATTGGCAGCATTGACATCATGTGATAAAACTGCACCATCCACATAAACTCAGGAGTGTTTAAAACCTGTCTACTGCTAACTCTGCTAATTCTTCTTACTGCGGAAATGTGTGACAGCCGTACATCCGTGTTATTATGCTGTTTCCCAGCCATGATAACACCAGATCAGTGTTTGTTCTTTTTTTTCTACTGTGTCATCCAACAGAGAAATGAGAGGAAATGTGGCTGCAAATGTAGCAACAGGCGTAACAATGGTTCCACACGCCGAAAGATGACCCTGAGCCCTGATCTGTATGAGCATGACTGCTGAGTTGTATAACATGACTTGAGGGACATTGTAAATCATATACTTGTGCTACTGCAGGTCCTGTAGAGCTCTAGTCGTCATCCTTCGGTACGTGAAAGCACAGTTGATTGGAGTTTAATCAGTGGCTTTCTGATTAAAGATCAAATTCTCATCACATCCATGCAGAAATGGAAAGAAAAACACCCTCCATCACCGATAATTGAAATTCACTCAATATGCATCTGTGGGTGTGTTTACAAAGTGCAGCAGAGATCTACTCAATAATAGGATGTGGGAAAAAGGTGTTTGTGCTGGTTATTTAAAGCTGTTTGTTTGCAAAATGTTGGAGATTGGATGAAAAATGTGAGACTAATGTGCGTTTTATCAAATTGTCATGCTACTCAGTCGAACAGACATTTAATAAAAACATTTGTAGCAGCTTAACTGAAATAATCTGGCAGCGTTATGACTGTGTCATGTGAAGCGATTCAATCAGTGCAAGCTACAGCATTTTTCTCGTGGCATGAATTTCACTTATCAAATGAGGGAGTGTAATTTTTTAGTCACATTATTGGGTTCAAGGACAAGCTCTCGTTAGCATGCACACAACAGGTCTGTATCTACATGTGAGGCGAAGACTTACTTTCGAGCTCTATTGCATTGTGTCGACACAAACAGGAAAAAAAGGAAACATGAAGTAGACAAATGAATTATTACAACATCAGATAAACATATTCAGATGGCAAAATCTCTTTGCTCAAGTCTGGCTGCTGGAACCCTCATCTCTACGCTCTCACCTCGCCTCTGAACAACAATGTTTCTGTTTCTCTCTGCAACCAGCGTGTTATCTCGCCATGTTTGGACTGTTTCCGGTAGCTGCAGCTCTGCTTGCTCTCTAAGGCTAATCCCCTTTTTCCCACACTAGTCCTGGTTATCAGAAAATACAGTAAATCAAAACAAACTTCCTGTAAACATTCACCAACACAGCAGACAGTGCCTCGGAGCGTCCACGGCCCCATTTAACAACTGTTTACACCTCACATCCTTTACAGTGATTGATGAAGACTTCTGCGAATGTTTTTCACAGTGTCTTGCAGACAGGAGGAAACTGGCACAATGATATCTGATGTGATGTTTGCTATCACCTCGTGACAGGTCAAGGATGGCTGCAGGCCTTCTCCAACCCTCCACTTGAGCGATCTGCTCGCTGTCAGGGCACTTCCTGTCCTATATTCATCTCACCTGAAGGCAATACTTAAAACTGTCCAAGATAAGGCCTGTGAACACACCACCAACTCGTGAACAAAGCAGATAGCAGATAAAGGTTTGACAGGAGGATGTTGACACCATGCTGAGTAGTTGTCCTTGCACACAGAGCTGGACGTGACTTTTTCCCAGCGAATCTGGTTCTCTATAGATTTAGCTTTAGCTCCGAGGGATTTCCATTATTAGGCTGTCCTAGAGAACAGGAGGTGGACATGAGACGCTGTCATCAGCGCTGCAAATCGCCTGGGTACGACAGCGAGGACATAATGACTCGACAAAGCAACCGTGACAAAATGCTATTAAACGGCACAGATCTGGATGCGGGTTGCAGCAGCAGCAGACAATCTGTGTGTTTCTCTACCTCTCTGCCTTGCAATTAAACACCCTAATGTCTTTGAAACATAAATGTATGTTCAAAAGATTCATGAGCAAATCAAAGTTGCACACCACAAAGACCCATATACATACATAAAACCACAGGAAGCACACAAACATACAAACAGGGGACATTTCACTTGAGCATTAAGCTACGTAACAACAAAATCATTGCACATCTAGGTACTTATTTTAATAAAGCACTGAGCTGATTGCCAGTTATTGAAAGAAGCCACAGACTGGATGTGCTTGTAAGCACTGTAGGTTGGAGAAAAACAAGAGCGAGGTGAGGCTAAAATCGATACTGCTTTGGAGTTAGGTAGCACTTTGGGGGTCCTCGGGGACCCACTAAAAGACTAGCTGACAGGTATGTGTCTGACCGGCCGCTGGAAAAGTAGAAACCCACATGTGTCAGAGCTGAGGTCAGCCTGACATCTGATTTACAGTGAAGGGAACACGCAAGAGTCAACCTGACAGCAAAAGGTGAGGGAGGGAGAGAGATCAATATCATACTGCTGTGGATTCTGTAACTTGAGAATATTTCGAGGAGATTTTTTTTTGTTCAGGAATACTTTTGCAAAACTGACGACTGACTATTTCCACAATATACCCACAAAATTAAAGGGAGGTTTTCCCGAAACCTTACTCAGAGAAAATGCCGTTTTACACATAAAATATGATTCTGCTTTTGTTAAAATGGATTACAAGAACCTCTCAGAGAATATTATATACATAAATATAGTTCTTGTGCATATTTTACCTCTCAGAATCAACAGACCAACTCATTATCACATCTGCAAATTTAAAATTAGTCCAGTCACATGAAACAAATACAAGATCCTTTGATTATATGAGCACATATTTTTGCTACAGGTGTCAAACAAGTCAGATTTCAGGTTGGTGTTGCATCGGTTAACATCAAGTGAACACACTGCAGGATAAAAAGAGGCATTAGACCGACGCAAATGATGAGTTCGGGTGGTTAAGAGCCGGGTACCTACTGGTGAATGGCTTGGAGAAATTTCCTCTGGTGCTTCCTGACTCTGGCGTGGTCCATCTTCCTCACCAGTTTGGTGTTCTTATAGATGAGCCACGTCTCCCTGAGAACATTCGCAGCTGTGTTTTTCACCTAAAGTGCAAAAGCAAAAAAAAAAAAAGAAAAAGAAAAGAGAAAACATTTGAGTCCAGAGCGCAGACAGGTGAATTATCCGTGATGTCAAAATAATGGAGCTACTGCCGAGCTCTCACATACTCTTTTTGTTAGCTGGGTGTCCATCATAAAATTGTGGACATGTTTTTCAGCTTTGGTTAACTCCAGTTTCTTTGCCACCACAGCCACCACCAAGGCAGTGCAGCCAGCACCCTGTGAAATAACAAGACAGGACAGGCACAGATATATAACGTGCATTTTTACTCATTTCATTTGCTTGTTTTTCTCCATATTAGTTCACAAAAATAATAAGGCATTATTAGACATCACACATTGTGAGAACCAAAGCTTTAGTGGTGGACATGGGATGGGGATCATGTGAGGCTCGGTGAAAGATATCTTCAGCTCAGTTGTGGAATCAGTAACTTGACGAGGCAAATATTTATCTGGGATAAATGAATTATTGGTTCTTGGTTTAAAGATATATGCACAGTGAGGCCTTTTTAAGATAATGAAAAGATCAATATTGCTTTGTTCAGAGAATCTGTGTTTGCCAAGGACAAAAGGACAGTGAGCACCGACATAGGGACTGAACCAAAACTGCGTATATTTACAATGATTAAACTGAATTTTGTACAGAGAATTATGTTGAATATAGCTTGTCTAAAAAGCAAAAGTCTCCTTGTGCTCAGCTGAGATCTAGTATTTTACTTTTGACTGCTGAAACTGGACGGTTTGATTATCTAGAAGAAGAAAAGCAGATCTGTCCGATTTTGTTTTCTACTGTCTTTTTATTGTGAACTGCACGATGCTTCGTTTAGTTTAAGATAAAAATTGATATCAGTTTTGTAAATATGGAAGATGCACAAAGACTGAGATGGCTTTTCACATATGAAAGACATAAATTAAATATCTGGAGAAAGCTTTGGAGAGCACTTCATCGAGGTAATCTGTAAATATTTGGTAGATCCTCATTTGAACAGTTAATTTTGGACATTGTTTTTAGTTTGTTTTTAATTTCTTTCCCTTTCTTTTTTTTCCTTTTGCACATTTTGCACTCAATTTGCATATGCAAGACCAGAATATTTAATGCTCAAACAATAAGCGCCATATTTCAGGAGGCATAGTTGTCTAGTTAGTCTCCGCAACAAGTAAAGTCACTTTGATAGATTTGGTATTTCATTCTGTGGCAGAAAATGTTTTAACATGAATGACTGAAAGGTAAATAGAGTTGCTTGAGCTGAAATGAAGCTGTCAATCAATATGATCACGCCCCCCACCATCCTCAGAAATGGCCAAATGAGCTGTTTTTGAATTAGGTTTCCTAATAGTTTTGCACATATATTCTCACTCCGATTTTTGTGGATGCTTAATGAGAAACTCATCTTTGATATCACATATTCATTTGTACTATTTAAAGTTTTCAGTAGCTTTAAAGACAAGTTCTAACTATGTTTGTGTATGCTTTAAATAATAGATCTTAGAAAGAAAGAGAATCAGTATTGGCCAAGAAAACTGGAATTGGTGCATCTCTGGTGTTTTGTAATGCTATGTGGGAAATGCCAAGTGAAAATCTTGGCATCAAACAAAACTAAAAGGTAAATAAAATGAAATGAATGCCTGGCAAAATAACAACAACAGCAACAACAACAACAACTGGAGAGCTCAGTCTGCTTTTCTCACCATGATGCCAGTCAGGAGGCAGACTCCTTTCCCACAGTATGTGTTTGGGACCATATCCCCATATCCAATGGTAAGAAACGTGATTGAGATCAACCACATGGCTCCTAGAAAGTTGCTGGTTATGTCCTGGTTGTCATGGTACCTGTAATGAATAATAAATGCAATAGGTTGGCCAACCTTCATGCACCCGATGCACTCCAGCTTCACCCTGTGACTGTTTCTTATTTTAAAAAAAGAGGGAAAAGAATCCAATGTAATGCTGTACATAAGATTAAATGTGTTGTCAGACTACTGCAGGGCTTTAATCTCGCCTTGTAAATCATTCTATCTTGATGTTCAGACACACAGCCAGCTAAGAAGTGTGTACATTATCTATTTTTATGCCTTATCTATGTTTCATGCTGAGCAGGGCTGCATAGCGTGAGAAACTGATCCAGGCACCTCTCGCAAGCTCTCACAGTCCATGCAGCGATGATCCACAGCGAGATGGTGAAGACCAGCAGCACAGTGCCGGGACAGATGGTCATGAGGGTCTTCATCACGAAGCGCGTGTTGAAGTTTATCTTGTTGAGTGCACCGATGCTGCGTGACGAGGCGTCCGTGAAGAGCTTGCTGTGCAGCAGCATGACACGAGCGATGAGGTACAGCCGCAGGAACATGGGGATGGACAGGATGATGTCCACATCCGCATCCGTCTTGGATGGCACGTAGGAGTAGGCCAGGCGTGCAGTCCAGGTGAAGGTGTAGTTCCCTGGGATGGGGTGGATGGCGCACACCAGGATCTCCAGGCAGATGAAGAAGATGCGCTCATATGTCATGGCTATCCTCCAGTCATCGGCTGCGTTGTCCACCATAAATAACTGCAAGGAAAGGGCACGGTGAGGCTGATGGAGGGTAACATTTTCATCATGGTGACACAGCAAGCTACAGGAAATCATTAAACCCCATTAAACAATAAGTCACAAATAGCCTGGAGTCATTAAATCACATTTTTTTAGTCATATTTTTTAAGATCATAGCTGCTTTTTTTCATGTTGGTGCCCATTGAAGACAAATGATGTATATAAATAACATTATTTTTGACCATTTTCAAGAGAATAAGATTGATCCAAGTTACTGTGTGGAGCTCAAAACAACATTTGGAGGAGGAATAACAAATAAAAACGGATATGATGGGGGGAGGATGCTACACTCTTTCAAGGTCTCTCATATAGGCACAAGGTCATCTGATGACGGTGGAAACACTGAAATGTCATGCCTCTGTTTTTCTGAGGACATTTCTCAAAGAATATTATGGTGTTTCATATGTGTTAGTCCTGCCTTGTAGGTAGTATTGATCAGCAGACCGATCTTCTCACAGTTTAGGTTCATTAGAGTTGACACGTGTAAATGTATTGAACCTCTTGAGTTGTGATACTTTTTGCAAAAATGTCTCAGTCACCTCTGCGGCCTTGTGCTGCATTCATGTGGTGACAGAATAATCTGAAAAACGATTTCCTGATCATGTTCACTTTGCTGTTTGTCATCAGTGTGTTGTTTTAGTCTCTGAACTATAACATACAACACATCTTTTTTTTGTAGCATCCATGTTGTTTCCACATTATATCTCAAAGCTCATGAACGCTGCAAAGTCAAAAGAATGACCATCTGAGGAGCATGTGAATGCACCATTGGCATTGGCTGGTGGAGGTGTCAACTTCAGTCCAATCTAATCGCTTCTCGTTCACTCACCAGAGCAGGTAGAGTGAGCAGCACCCTACAATAATAGTGAGTGGGCGAGTGGGAAATGTCAGGGATTCATTCGCACTCAGATGTTTAACAGGCTGACCTGGTAGATACCGGCAGCTAAAAAGAGTCGTTCAAAAAAATATCATGTTATCTTGTGGACTTCATTTTGGAGTTTTCTGTTTGTGTTCTTCCTTGTTTTGTTTTTCATTCTTTCATCTGTTTCCTGTTATATTTCGTAGATTCTCTCCTCATGTGTCGTGTCTGGTTTTACTTCCTGTCTTTGTGTGTTTTCCCGCCTGTTTTCCATCACACCTGTCTCGTTAGTCCCTCCCTGTTCCCAGAGTCTTCCCTTCACACCTGTTCTGTATTAGTCTTGTCTGCTCCACCCTTGTTGTTAGCCAATCTCCATTTCCCTCCCTTTGCCCATGTCCTCCTGCTCCAGCTGTGTCTCGTCCTTGTGATTAGTTTTCTGTGTATATATACCTGTGTGTTTCCCTTTGTCAGTTTGTCTGTGTTCATCCTCATGTCCTTAGTGGCGTTCTCTGCTGTGTTTCCTCCCTGGTCTCTTGTGTTCTGTTGGATTTCTTTCCTGAATTCATCATATTATCGCCGTTGGTTTTCAGTTTAGTTTTGGTTCTTCCGTCATTTGAACTTTCTGTTACCTGCCTGTTCTGGATGTTTTCGATCAGCTTTACTAAAGCTTGCTTTTAGTTAAACCTTAAACCTGCCTGCTGCTCTGCATGTGGGTCCTTCCTGAACTGATTCTTGACACTGAGAGGTAGACAGTAACTCAAAATTAGTGCTGAAACAACTAGTCAAATAATCGATTAGTTGATCATCAGAAAAAAGTAAACCACCGTCAACAAATGTCATTTTTCAAACAAAACCCCCCTGAAAAAACGACACAGGCTGTGTCCAAAATTCCATATTAACATGCTATTTAATAGGCTAAAACAGTAGGCTATGTGAGAAATATTTCCACAACCTGTGCAGCACACACCGCTCCCCAACACACATTGGCAGCGGCACCGTCGACACTAAAGTGTATTTCCCACCTCAGCCCCCTAGGTGGCTGTACCTACGCTAGTTGCCAATGGTTGCCAACTGCTAGTAACGGAAGAAGAAGAGGAAAAACTTTGAGGCAACAACAACTTGGATTTCACAGGTGAGTTTCTTATCAAAATCGTCTTATTAAAAATTTGAACAACCGGAGTTGATACTAGAATACTAGTAGATACTAGAATTGCATACTAGTGAAATATAACAGTATGCAAACACTGGAAACTACATCAGTATAAATATCCCACAATGCAACGCGTTAGACAACATTCATAACGTACAGCTAACAACAGCTCTGCAGTGTTAGTAACAATTTTAAGCTTAAGTATGATTTCACTTTGCAAGGTGTAATATAGTTTTAAAATTATGTTTAAATCACCAGTAGAGCTAAAGTTGGCACGGGTTACCATGGTTACATGTCTCCAACTGGCAAGGAGGCTCTGATAATTACAGCTCAGTGCGTCCGAAAAGATACACACCACTGTTTATGTACATAAAAGTGTATTGTTATAGTATTGGGTATGTAGTGCATAGTATGTGAATTCTCTGGTTCCACATGAGAGGATTTGCTCCTTTGTCTTTGTCATATATATCTGTATATTAAATATCTTTGAGTATTTGACTTTTGGTTGAACAAAACAAGACATCTGAAGACATCACTTTGGGCTCTGGGATCTAAAATTCTGCAAAAAATTGTAGGCAAGAAATTATGTTAAGTTTGTGATTTGTACTAATTAAATAAGACAAATAGTTTGTCTCTGCTACCCCTGTGAAAAAGGCCAGAATGGGCCAGTTCCCACTTAACCAGTTTTAGTAGTTTTGTTTAACTCCACAACTGAATTCTGCCGCAATTGACTTTGTTTGTCTCTGTTTTCAGACTTCTTGAATAAAAAACACAAGTGTTACATTTAGCAGCATGCAGTTTGCATTTCAACTTTAAAGTGTGATACTGATGAGAACATCTGCCGCCTCCACATTAGCATTAGCGTCTGATCGCCTGGCCACCTCGACCAGAAGGTAGGCCGTTCCACTGGGGACTTCGGTGTGGGTGGATTTCAACACCCCTCATCACTCTTCCCCACCCTGTCCTTTGTCATCTACAGCAGCTTCCTCACATGGTCACCTCTGCTGCTGTTGCTCCCTCCTCTTGTTCACCCCCCTCCCTTCTCGTCATCACTTTCAATCCAATCTACAGTTATCTTCTGCCAGAAGATTCACTGCTCAGTTTATTCACCCCGAACTAACGTCTGAGCCCATGACTGCCACCACCGGCTCACTCACACTCCCTGGTCATGCCTACAGTCATAGATACTCTCTCAATCTCGCTGCTCTCTCTGAGCTTTACATTTGCTGCAGGTTGCAGATTAAACACTATCAAACTGTATTAGCTTCTCCTACATTTGTCAAATAATTCCTCTTTCTGACACGCCACACTGATATTCCTCCACAGCTGTTCCTGCTCCGTCCACTCAATCACCTCAAGGTCCTCTGCCTGCGTGCAGGCCGTCACAACTGGCAGTAGATATTTCACAAAACGTTGCTGTCAGCAAATACAAGCGAGGTTTCCTGGCGGCTGTTTTTGCCATGAGAGCAGAAGGCTCTCTGAAGGAAAACAATAGAAAAACTGCACATGATTACACTTTGTCGGACACCTCTTTAATATGCTGAGTAGTGAATTATACGATGGCCGGTGACTTCTCAGGGTTTGAAATGAAAATATTCACAGACAGAACAATGTTTTTGCTTACAGTTTAACATCTCTGAGAACAGGATCGTGCAGGCAGGTCAGTCAGTTCATCTTTAATATTCAAAGTGTGCAGTTTGGATTCTTCAGTGACTTTTTTTTCCCCAACTCCACAAAAACCTGCCAGCATTATCCATTAAGACGAATGAAGAGGAATGCAATATATATATATTAGGTTTAGGGAGAGTACAAAAATTATTAAGGGGAAGTGGGGTCAGATAAGGGGAAGGTTCTGTTTCTTTTGTTTGTGCTAAAAGGCGGGTAGTCTTGATGTTTTCATTCTTTAATGGCCTGGATTTATATTTAATTTCTTTGATTTTCTCACAGGGAGGTTACGTTATGTCAAAAATGCGCTGTTTGTGTGCACCATGGCTCATAAAGGCACATTTTGCCATATGCAGAGTACAACAATCATGTCTTTCTTTCTGTATTTTCTATTTTCCTGAGGGATCAGTACAGGAGTTCCCAGAATTTGATCCTTATAGTTACCATAGATTGAACATACAACTCAGTCACGTTAATTTTGTTCTGAATTATAACAGAACTACAATAAAGTTAAATGTGTCATACAGAGTGAATCTATGATATCATGCATTTTCAGCACAACGCAACCCTTTGGCCATGGCTAATTTCACTAATATGTTAATGGTGCTTCAAATTAAACCATTTTGAGTTTGATCACGCTATCAAATAGCCATTAGCAGTGGTTATCATCATTATAGGTATAGGTGAGAAGGCTGGTGCTAGTATGATCAGAATGCTGTGTTCACCTTATTAAACAGTCCATTGCAAAACTTTTTTTTTATGTTTCAACAGAGCTGCGGTTAATGTGTGATTATGTTTAGGCACAAAACCACTTGGTTATGGTCAGGAAAAGATCATGTTTTGGCCTGAAACACCTAAATTTAGGGGCACAAAGAGACGGGTTGCTTAAAGGATACAGATGACCCCTGAAAAGGTCTATGCTTGACCCTTAAATGGGATCAAGTACAACAATTTACTTACTGACTTAAATCATCATCACATCATGTTAAACTAAAGCACCTAAGGCAACTATTGGTACTAAACATGTGCTGCTATCTTGCCAGAAAGGGGCCCAAATAATGCTCCAAATTTACGCTAAATTTTGGCGAGGGAAAATATATAATATAATATAATATAATATATATTGCCATTTTTCAAAATGGTGTATTTAAGTGTTTCTGCATACAGCTGTATACCTTTACACTATTTCAGTTCTGCACACAATCTGACCAATATCGGATTAAAATAGCCCTAAAGCGAAGATTTGATTTCCTCAATCAATGTTTGATTTACTTTTCTCTAATCATTCATTGGAGGACATTTTCATACATGTGGCTACTGCATTTCAGAACAAGAAAATAAGGACTTAACAGTAGATACAAACACATGTAGACACGACATACATGTGGAAATGTGATTAATTGGATTATGTTTGCAGGAATTATGAAAATGCATAGGGATTCCCCCACCACCTCTTGTTGGGTGTGGATGAAAATGTTATCCCTGGCCTGGCTTGGGGGCACAAATCCTGCTGGAAATGCAGCCATTACTGGCTAAAAAACACCCATGTTTGGGGTCTTGAACAGCTTGGAAGCTGTCTTGCCTGGATGTCATGCCATCCACTGTCCCCTCCATCTCCTGATAACACAGTCAGCTAATATTCATGTCGCTGCACAACAAGAAACACAAGTGTTTAATAGCAGATAACAGCAGTCTAAACATACAAGTCAGCGTAGCAGCAGCCCTCTTATCTTTAATGCTGATAACCACTACTAATGCCTGTTGAACAGAGTGATAACGTTCAAACTGGGTAAAAAAATTATTTCTCTCTTAAGTCATTTAGCTTGAGTTGAGAATGTTGTCTGTGTCAAGAGGGGGAGGGGGGTCCAAACCAAAATTTATGCATAACTGCGAATAAAGTCCCGTAGCTTTAAAATTCATTATATAGCATCTATTGATTTATCAGTCAAAACAGCAGCTTTAATTCCATAGGAAATAAAATGTTCATAGTATCAAACACACACTAGAGGCACACATCACAACTCGGCCTCTTGCCAACTACTCTCCATTTAGTTTAATTTGGAGTTTCTCATTATAGAAGTAAAAAACTATCCCAATCCTGAAGGGCTAATGGGATCAGTGACCTAGATTGTAAATTTAGCGGTGATATGTTACATAAAATTGAATTGCTGATGTAGTCATATTTCTCACATTGTAATGAAAGCAGCTATTCAACATGTTCAAGGACAAAGAAAGCACCAATAACATGGTGCTCCGCCACTTTTCTCACAGACACACATGAATGCTCCACACGCTTCGGCTTGACAGCTCGGAAGGCGCTCTGACACCACAGCCGCCCGCTCTGCTTTAACACAAACTTTACTGAACCCGCAACAGCAACAAACAGGCTTATTATAGCTGCTGAGCCAATTATATGTCCAACAGGCTCTGTACAAGAAATATCAACTGTCAACAAGCTGGCACAGAACAAGCTACAGCGAACACATGTCCCCCGAACAAACAGTACAACTGACCCACAAAGCCTCTGCAGCTCATTTATATTTATTTAAAGGCCACAATCAAAGTTTCCCCCGAACACAGAAAACACATGAATTAAATTTTCAGGGGCAGTTGTTCATATCAAATGAGCGACACCGAGCTCCTTTAACAAACTGACATCTGTCAGAGAAGTGTGTAACTCTAACCACAGCTCGTCTTGTTCGCCTTTCCAAGTGAGTGTAATGTAGACACGGAAACACAAGCTGTGGCTCCACTCTGGTACGGTTTCTTACTTACAGAATTAGGCCTCTGAAAGCAGCTAAATCTATTGTTTGCACACAGCACAAGCGGCGTGTTATTTTACATTTTAAACAACAAACACATCCTGTCAAAAGCAGTTACAAAGTTTGTTACCTCAAAACAATGTAATTAAACATTTACACGCAGGTTGCATAAGGAAAGCCTACTTGGTGGGTAAAAGCAATTATGGTAATGGATGACCTGAAATACAATCCTCAAGGGCCCTTTACCTCAGAGCATCAAATATTCCATGCGAGCAGCAGAAGCAGCAGTTATGACAGAGCGGTGAAGGAAACTACATCTGCAGTGGAAAAACCTTAAACTGCCTGTTTTAAATCATGTCAGAATACGATACAGAGGAAGACAGCCTTAAAAACAGACAGCTGACGAGACAGGACACTTATAAATAAGTTACAGGAGGCTGACAAATAATTCAAACACAGCAAGTGAAAGGATTTAAAATTTGAACTAACCTGAAAACATGTCAACAGATGTTGAAAGCAGCACAGAAGTCTGGCAGGCAGCACTATGATTCCTGAGTTTTTAAAGCAACATGAAACAGCTAACACATGTTCACATATCCCTGGCCAAATTTAATTTGTGTTGAGCAAGTAAACACATCAAAATAACATGATATGACCTTAATCTTAAAGAAGGTGAATCAAACAAGCCTCACAACCCTCCCAAAAACTAGAATATTGCATTTGACTACAGCAAGGAAGGAAAACACAATAAAGAAGGAGGAAAAGTTATTAAAGGGGGAACTGTGTCAGAAAATCACGACAACATCAAACTCACACAAACTGCATCAACAAAGAGGAACACCAATTTCAAACTGGAACTTACAAACAAACTAAATACAGTATGAAAGGAAAACTCGTGAGCTGGTTCAGTCACGTAAAGGGTCAGTTCACCCAAATTACTAAATAACTAAAAACTTTTAACTCTCTGAACTTCTTTATTTGGGTAGGTCAAGCTGGTCCTGGTCCAAAAGTAGGTCCCGGGTCTATTCTGAATGGACCGCAAGTGACTCGCAAACATGTCAAGTTCGTAAAAATCACACTTAATTTTGAAGTACAGTGAATTTCAGCGTCGAACTAGCTTGACCACATGGCCAAATGCAAGTATGATGCCGAATACACTGAGCTGTGTGAACCTTCACCAAACGACTAGAAATCTGGACCCCATGGTTGGACCAGTTGGGGACCACTGACATAACATATAGGCTGACTTTGTCATCTGGAGGTGGAGGGAATGTTGGATGATGTGACATCTAGCCAAGCTGCAGACCACTGTTTGCGACCAAATACCAACCAAACCGGTTGTGTTTTCTAGTGGCATTTTGCTGTTTTTCCACCATGGGCACTTAATTTATAGAGACTTTTCCATTTATCAGAGAGGGCATTAACATAAGCTAAAATCTCAAAGTACAAACATGTACAGAAATATAGAAAGAAATGTAAAGTTGTTGTTTTTTAGAGACATAGCTGCGTTTCCAGCCGGTATAGTGCCATAAAAGCAGATATTTTGAGCCTTAACATGATCTTTTCCTAACCATACCAAGTGGTTTTTGCACCTAAACCTAACCACACTTAACCATAGTGTAATTAAAACATAAAGAAACGTTACGTTTCAGTGTATCTGCTACACAAAAACATACAAAATAATGTAACATATTCGTGGTTTGCAGAAATGTACCAATGCCATCATTTGTGGTGACTGGGTTAAGTAAAAGTGAAGGAATCACTAAAGTCGGCAGGTGTTATCCTCTGGAGACCATGAATGTGTGCACAAAATTTAATAGAAATCCATCAAATATTGTTGAGACATTTCCAAAGTAGTGGACCAACCAACAGACACTGCTATCCACAGAGCCACAGCTAAAATTCAAAACAGCAGAAACAATTTTCCTCACACTCTGGAAAACCCGCTGAGCTGTGACAGAGATGGAAAACCTGGGCAAATAAAACCAAAACTGTCTGCATAGTCAGATACCTTTATAGAAACACAAGGAAACCCTTAAGTCAATTTCCAATTACCTGTTTAAGTCCCTAAATCTGGCCCCTATACTTTTATATGGACACACACAGGCACATGTTTGTACCTCTGCACATGTTTGTGTGTGTATCCAAACCTTACTCTAAACCTAATTCTAATTCAGGTCATAATGTCTCATTTTTCCAAAAGCTGGTATCCTCACAGTGACAATAAAGCACAAGAGCACACACATTAAGCTCCCGCACTGTGCAACACACCTCACAGAACAAAGAGCTGATACAGTGACCACGAGATGGTGGACGAATCTGGCCGTCT
Organism: Epinephelus moara; assembly: GCF_006386435.1. Taxonomy (NCBI): domain Eukaryota; kingdom Metazoa; phylum Chordata; class Actinopteri; order Perciformes; family Serranidae; genus Epinephelus; species Epinephelus moara. Next base: position 19,312,795 of record NC_065514.1, on the reverse strand, counting down.
CTCATCTTTCTTGTATCTTTTATTGTTGTATTTTATACCTGTCTCACTCTGTCTAAGCTTGTTTTTTCCATTTTATTTACTCTTGTGGTGTGTCTTCGTAAAGCACTGTGAATTGGCTTGTTGCTAAAATTTGCCTTGCTTTTTCTGATGGACACAAAATCCAGTCTAATCTCAATGAGTGCATGCCCCCTGCTCATCATAGGGAAATTTCACTCATGTCCTCAGATCATTCTCCGCCTGTCCCGCGTCCACACCATGCGGTCTCAGAGGAGCTCACCTGCGATGCTAAGCTGGGTTGGTTACTGGTTTCACAACGCTCAATATAACTAATGGAGTCCAGCTCAATATTTAATCTGTGTAATGTGGAGATGGGAACATATATCTTGTCACTGAGAATTAAATCGCTCAATCTCATTAGTGAATTAGGTTGAGAGGTTCTGCCCGATTAGACATTAATGCAATGCCTTATTTATGATATCAAAGTGAGCCACTAAGAGGCCACTTTGCTGAGTAAATCTGAAGCTGTTGCTGATTCAGTTTGCTTTTGTTTCTGAAATTAAGTCTCACATTTGCATATACATTCTTCTATTCAAGCAAAGTAAAGCCCCTCTGAGCCAAAGTAAAAGCTTGTATAAATCTTTCTTCCTTAAAGTGTTGCTGCAGCAGCCAACACATTAATAACTGAAAATCATCTGCATGTTTAAAGTCACATGCGGAGCACAATTTATTAAATGCCATCAGTAAATCAGGATTTAAGTATTCTCAACTCTTTGGGAGGCTGAGTGTCCTTGAGAGCCTTTATGTTCAATGAAAACATTGAGGTCAGCAGCCAGTGGTGGTTATCTGACTCCAGTCTGGAGTCTCAGGTAGAGGACAGATTTCACTGTGAGAAATGCAGAGCGTCTCCTGCAGTTACACCATATCTCTGACACATACACACACTCACCCAGGGGCGGTCTGACAAGCACGGCCAAGTTTGGCTCTGGCAGCATTCGCTGGCACAGTTTGGGCGATGTGTTGTTATTTTATCTTTTCCGCAGATTGTAAAATGTAATACCACGCGACTGTGAAACATCAGCACTGACTTTTATCACAAAAGTACACATCAAAGACAGAACAGCCCCCAAAGCATTTTGCATTAGTTTAAGAAAACTCAGCAGAACTGTCATCACAAGGTACAGCGACACAGCAATGGCCTTAACACAAATGCCCCTCGGCAAAGAGCCTTTGATGTGGGAAGAAGAGAAAACTTTCAAAATGTCAGTTTCTGTCTGTTTGGGAATAAGGTGAACTCATCAACCATCTTAGCAGCCGGAGCAGGAAGAGGCTCCCAGCTCGTAGCTCATATCAGACTTTGACAATGACAAATCAAAGTCATGAAGCAGCTACAGACTCTAACCTCTCCATTTCCACTCGCATTGTGAAGTAAGTCGCTGCCTGCCAACGCTGCAAACTCAACTTAAAAGTCTAAAAATTCCTCTCACGGATCGCCAGCTGTTAACAAAAGACATCAATGAAGCAGAATCAGGCCGATTACATCTAAAAAAGAAGTGTAAAAAGAAACCGAACAACATCAATATGTGCAGAGGAGGATTGAACATTAATATGACATATCCTAATTGTATACGGTGGGACCAGTCTAAGGGCATTTAGCAGAACATGGACACACTGTTTCTCTCTGTTAATGCACTTGGCTCACTAGGTCAGCCGTCACTGCCATTGCAGCGCAGCAGATGTATCCCTAAACAATTCAAATGACAGCTGGTGTCCAACATCTACCCTGTCTGACCTGACCTTTTGAGTTCTCAGTCACTCGGCGGAGGAGAAACTTCCTGTTGTTATACCCTATAAAAATGAGAGGGCACAGTCTTTACTGAGTCTGACAAGTAAATCAGTTTTAAGGGGCTAGAAGTGGTGGGGAAATATTTCATCATCCTGACTTATGCGTCTACATCTGACAGGCATCTGTGAGTACACATGGATGTGCATGCATAATCTATTTCACTGCAGGAGCGGAATTTCTCACATGGAAAAGTGCACTTTAGAAATAGCAAGCACTCTGCTAAAATCAGAAAAGAGTCATTACAGAAACGAAGTGGAAGTCGCAAAGCAGGGACATCACAAACTGAATTAACACAAAAGCAGACCAGAATGGTGATAATACAACACATGGAGTCAATCTGTCTGTATATTTGTGTTTTTTTAATTGAAATTCTATGTCATAGCTCAATGATTTAAAAGGACTTTCCATCAATTTTGACATGCCAAATGCAGTTTACTCATCACTGGGAATAAAACGCAACATATCAGAACAGTCACATAATGTCTGCGGCTCTGGATAAGCTTTGAAAAGTCTGAAATAAAACACTCAAGTGACAAAACTTGAGTATATCAGCTTGGGTTTAGAGACTGCAGATTTTTAAAGGGGAACTCCACCAATTATATACATCAAAGTCTGCCTAAAGGAGCTATATGCAATATTCAGAGCATATCTATGATTATGTTGCCTTCCATTTGCCCTAGGAAGTCTGAATTTGCAAGTTCCCAGTCGGATATTTCAGCTGGAACACCCCCTGAAGTTGGATTTCTGACTCAGAAAGTTGAAGGAACATCACCAACCCCAAGCTTAATATCCAAGGCGGATAGTAAAAGCTGTAGTAATGTACCATTTATTAGCATTTCTGTCTTCAAACAGTCATACACACTATCCTGGCCAACCTCTAACTGTGCACATGAAATGCATTGTTAGCAGCTGGTAACGCTAACAACATTTTGATTTTTCGACTTGTTGTACTGCAACAACTCCAACCTCCGACTTTGAAGGTAAATGGTGTGCAACGTAAGTGTCTGAGCCAAGATTGCCTGCATATGGCTCTCAACATGGAGGGCATGTGCCAGTGGCTAGCAGCTATGGTGTACACATGGGGGAGAACCAGAGGGTGGGCTGGGTTGGGACAGCCGTGTTATCAGCGGTTACTGCTGCATAAGCATAGTGCAGAGCAACAGCAATTAGCTAGCCAGTGGGATACACACACACAGGGACTCACATTCACTAACATGCACACGAAGTGTAGCTCGGGTTACAACACACACAGAGGGAGCGTGACTTTATTCTCAACTCAGGACGCCATGACTCCACAACAACGCTTTTAAACGACTGTTTAAAACTTGACAACACAAAAATTTTATATGGGTCCTTCTGTATTTCCTGTTGCAATTTTTGCAGTGTGTGTGCGCCACAGATGTATAAGGAGAACTGGATACAGCACTGGAGGCAGGACCCCGTTCATTTTTATGAGTTGCTCAGTGGTGCATGAAGCCAAAATGGTTCAAGCACTGCGTAAAAAAAATACCAGGATGATCGGCACTGCTGCATTTTGCGGCACTAGAGACCTATGGTGGCTGAGTCTAGAACAAGTGTCTATGTTACTTCGCCAGCTGAACAGCTAATTTCTGGCTTAGCGCTCCACTAACTTGAATAGGGATAAAATGATTTAATCTTGTGGCTCTTCCAGACTTCTGAAATTTTTTCGGACTGAGTGGATAAAATCCTGAAGGTGAAACGAGTCATTTTGCGGGAGTTGTGCTGCTTAAAAAAATATATCGCCTGATTCACAGAAGCCTCTTTTCCAATTTAAGTAAATGGGAAATGATCTTTTTTGGCCGCAGGGCAACATGTGACAGACCTCAGAAATTGCAGTACCACTGTTTGGCCACTATGAAAATTGGCTTCAAAGCCTGGCACACTTCTTGGGGACCTGGTAAGTGCATGACATCAGCTGACAGGAAGTAACCATGGATGATCCAAGCTGTTGTCTAGCAATGCAATTCCAATGAAACTCTCTATATCTTTAATTAGTAGATAGTTTGCTGCTGTGTTAATGATCTGAGTGTTGCATACAGCTCCTTTGAATTTCTCGGGGAGCACCACTACTGCCTGCAGGGTGAGCCGCGCAAAGTCCGATAAATCGCTTCAGGTGATGTCACATGAGTCAATGTCAGAATCAAAGACTACAAGTTTGAAAATTAAACAAATTTGAGGTTGTGGCATTATAAAGAGGTGAGCTTGTCAGACCTGTCAGCATGAGGCGAGTGGGCTGAGACCACATTAGTTACTACTAGCATAATGCATCTGATTATCTGACTTTACTGTCCGCGGTCAAGTTGCATTGGGGGTAATGCAGGCGCCAGGTTTAGACAATGAAGGAGAATGTGTAGAAGAAGATATTTCTGGTGTTTTTATTTTGTATTCTGTCCATCGTGAATCGGACAATGCTAAATCAGTGGAGTAGGCAACTCTTTTACTATAGAGCAAATGTCTGTTTCAGACTAGAGGCAGGGGGATGTTTAAAAGATGTGGCTTTTAAGCAGGCGGGGAGAGTCTGACAAAAATAGAGCTGGAGCAATTAAACTCCACACATATGAAGTCAAATCACATTTTTATCAAATGAAGGAGCCACAAAGAAAATGAAAAGGAAACAAGCACATCCAGAGCAACTGTGTGTGCATGTGTGCGCCATTAGCAAGATAGATTTAGAATTAATTTGTCTGTGTGTGTGTGTGTGCGTGTGTGTGTGAGTGTGTGTGTGTGTAAGTGTGTATAAGCACATATGTCAGTCTGCAGGAACCGAGTAATGACAGACTAGCAACAACAGGCACAAAAGCCCCTCAGGCAGGGAAGCAAAGGAGCAGCTGGTGTGGTGGAAGTTGAAGCGCAAACACTACGAACTGGATTTAAATAGTGAGACAGAGTCAGTTTCCAGGAACTGGCTGATAGTTTGTTCCAAAGGGGACTTGATGAATTAGAGGACAGACCCTACAATAAACTTGTGCATTTAGAGGGAGAAGCAGCGGGAGTGAGTGAGACTGCAGTGACGTGACGACGTTTCCTGATCCATTTAAGTGCTCAGGCTTCTACGTTTGAATGAGTTGTGTATAAATCATTGTGGAGAGGGGATACTTGGTGAAAAGTGCATTGCAGTAATCAACATGGGGCAAACAATTGCCTTAATAAAGTTTTCTAGGTCAGCTAAAGCGGAAACGTCTTCATTGTGAGGAGAGAGGGAGCTATCTGGGGTGAAAAATGTTTTGGATATCGACGTGACTGTCAGAGGAGTCAGGATCAAAGAGGTTTGAAACAGCCTTCCTGTGGGGTAAATATGCAGCTCCTGACAATTAAAGGAGTGGAGAGAAAAGCTCGTTTTGGAGCTCAATTGCAAATTTAAGCGTGCCTGTAGTGAAGGAAAGAATATTGTTTCACAGCAATTTTTAATGTGTAAAACAGAGGCTTCAAGCTTTTTAAAAACTGCTATCATCACCATATTTATCAAAACAGTGTTGCTGCATCACAACAGCGAGAATGTATGAGAAACAGTGACGGAAAGTATGTAGCAACAATCCAGTGCTTAGGCATTTAACTGGTTTATTGTGCACAGGGACCATAAATGTACGGCTGAGGCTTGACTACCAATTTAACACAATCTGTTATAAAGCTCACTAAATGGAAACCTGCTGTGATGAAAAATGCAGCGTTGCAAGTTATTAGTCACAACTAAATCATTACATTATTTAACATCAAGAAAAGTTTGCACAAGCAGGAGGTTTAAAAAAACTCATTTACACAGGGTTGAGTAAAAAGGAGTGGAGGCCGAGGGGATGGGAGAATAAATATGACACTCTCATGCAAAAATACAGCATGCTTTCTAATTTACAAACAGCCACTTGGGACCGTCTGCTGGGGAAATGAAAACACTTCTCTCATGCATTGAAATATGGTAATGATGTCTGTGCATTTCTATCATCCCTCATAAAGAAAGGTTTACAATGAGACATCTGAAGGGGGCGACACATTTTACTGTTGGGCTATTTCAATGAATGATGCTCCCCTGGGACTTGTAAGTGCTAAATATACCAACAAGGCTGATGGATATACTGGAGCTAATGCAACTTTTTAATACAAAAGATAAGAATCTCACGGTTTGTCCAAATGTAATATTTTCCCGTCCTGCTTAAGCATATTCTATCTTGAATAAGAGCGGCTGAAAACAGCTGGATCAGCTCCTACAATTCAGCTACAGGCATTTTTTAAGATATCACCACCGCCATCGCCATCTTTTGTGCATTAACATGATTAAACACGGCTTCATTCAAGATTTGAGGAAATGCTTGAGTTGTGTTTCTTTTCAAGTGAAGTTTTCCTTTTTAAATTGACTCAATAATATATAAAAAATGAAAGTATCTGATACTCGAAAGCTCCCTGGCAACATACATCCACCCCTGCAGAAAGTGGCAGCATTAATTTTGAGGCTGTTCACCGAGAACACGAGTGCTGAAGCGCAGGAAGAACTGTAAGTAATGCAACAATGCTCCAAGGCAAGGTCATAAAACTGTCCAAGTGTTGGAACATTTCAAGGGAGGCTGACAATCTATATGCACCCACTAAGCCCTGCGTGGAGTTCCTAAATCTTATCAAAATGTGTAATAGAATGTTAATGTGGCTTCAGGAGATGATAATCAGTCTACTTCACTGTACAGTGCAAAAACCTGTGCATAGATTTTTCTTTGAGCCATGCATGTTCACCTTTTTAATTAAAAATGCACGTTGTGTAAGATTTCATTGAGTTATTCTCAAAGTTATTTGCAAGCTGATAAGAAACACTTATTTTCTGCACAACCTACTGACTACCAAACCTATTTGTGACATCATAAAGTTGCAAGGTTGAGTTCATTTTACATTTAAAGGAGCATTTACTAAATGTGATGACTGCTGACCCTTCAACACCCACACTTAGAGAATGAGAAAAGTGTCACAACATTACCTGTATCTCTCTTGCATGGTATATGATAATCAGCCCCAGGAGAATGATTGTAGAAAGGCTTATCAGGCATTTTAGAGCTAATGAATACAGGGACTCCTGGAAAAGAGCAACAACACTAAAGCCAAACAACACACAACAGCATGACATACAATCACATTCTTATGGTGGCAAACCAGCCTTAGTTATATGTATGACACAAATCTACAAGAAGTAATAATTCAGTTTCTTACTGCAACAAACATGTGATATCTTTTTGTACTATGGGGCTCATGCTTGGACAGCAGTGGGCCTTTTGGCCTGCATGTGACAATGTGACTACACGGGACACTTTGCAGTGAGCCCAGACTTCTTATTTAAACTGCCTGCTTTTCCATGAACACTTTTGGCACAAGTTTTTCCTTTTTATTTTACTCGCTCCATCAGTCACATGCGACTAAATTAACTCTGTGTAAATACGCACCTTTCCATAGGCTCCCCACGAGAGTTCAGTCTCTATAACCATAACAACGATCCCAAACATCCCAAAGATTAAAGCATAGTCGCTGAGCCGCTTCCTTTTCTCAAACAAGGCCCTCCTGTGCCCGAGCTTTTCCCCAATATTCTGGTTCTTCTTTTTCCCCGATTTGCCGCCGCTGTGGCTGCAGCCTCCCCCTCCGTCTCCCGATGCGTAAGGCATCAGTGTGGTGGAATTATTCTCCGGCTTGGATACTAAAGTGTCCGACGCATCTGCGGCTGAGATGGGCTGCAAAGGCTGGGACTCGGAATCAAACTCGTGTATGTTTCTGCGGGACGAGCTCAAGTTGCTCAGCGGCCGCATTACGCCGCCGTTGTATCTGCAGCTGCTCATGGCTATTTCATTGTAGGAGTTACTGTCTTTGTGGCTGCTGCCCAGGCTGCCCCGCTGCTGCCGATCGCGGCAATGCTGCTGCTGATGGTGAGGATGATGATGCCTGGATGAACTACCATGACTAGAGGGTGTGAACTCGCAGACGCTGTACTGGCAACCTTGCCTCGAAGACGTTTCCGAAGGTGTCCTTAAAGTTCCCACAGTGGTCGGCGACGTCCCGCGAAAGACGAGGCTTTTCCTCGCATCACAGGTGCAGTTATTGCAGGTGCAGCATTGGTCGTGCTGCTTGCCGAGCCGATCCTCCCGCCCGCAGTAGTGCTGGTACTTACAGTGCTGGAACTGCTGCTCTGGAAAGAAATCGTTCTGCAGCTGCAATGGGGTTTCCATGTCAGTGCTGCCGTTTAAAGCAGCAGTCGGGTACCACAGAGCACCCGACGAAGGGCGTTATGGTACTTACGGGAGGACAGAGCCGCTGCATGAATAGACCCATTTCGGCTCCGGTAGGCTAGAATGTGAGCGGAGCCTCCGATTGGGCAGGGGGGACCAAAACAACTGTCTCGACGTCATGAAAAGGTTGCAACCATGAGATGTGAAGCCCAGCCTTATTTCATCAGGAGCAACACAAACTACACATAATTGCTGCTTTGTTATTTTTGGACAGCTACCTGCACTTTTACGCATTTACAAACAACTTTTACCAAATAAAAATGCGCAACTTCTTTTGGGAGCACCCAAGAAGAAAGCATTTCTTTAAATAAGTGTAAATAAAAACCTATAAAAGGTGTTTTCTCATTTTTACTCTTTTACGCATGAGCACACCTCTGCCATTTAAACAGATGTAATTTAGCTCCTGCACACAGCACCCGTCAGCCAGGCCTATTCATAAATTCCTGACTGATTTCCCCATTTATCGACTTCATAGGAAACACACGTAGCTCGCTGTCACCGCTGATTTACACGGTACTGAATCCATTCAGCCCATTGGTCGCTGCCCACGTGACCGTGCGGTCCTGTAGCACCTATATGGCCAGGACTCGTGTCTGCAGCCAATAGATTGATGTGACCGCTGGTGGCTGCGTTATTAATGGAGTAGAAGAGTTATATCACCCCGAGGAAATACAGCCAACTGCCCGAGATTGAGCAGCTGTGGAGGCATAAAGCAAAGGCTGAAACCCAATCATCCACACGTCCCGGCGTATGCAGCAGCAACAAATTTAGTCCTAGGGCTGTTAGACTATATTGGAGTTATGTTTTTGTATTTGTGGTGGGATTATAGTGGGAGCTGCGCAGTTTGCTCACAAGGCTTTCCTTGCTTCAGTTGCATTGGAGTCGTAAAGTTGTCTCCCCTCTCTACATACATCATCCATGGAGCCAGCAAACAACCATAAAGAATCTAAACATCTGCAAAGTTGGAAAGGATGAGTTTAATATCTAAACATGGTGTGTTATATCACACATGTGGTCTTATTGTTTTTGAATAGGGAGTTATGAAAGTGGAGCTGTCCGCGGTGCTGAAAGTCACTCCATCATGAACTAAGTTTCAGCACCGCGGACAGCTCCACTCGCTCATTGATCACTACCAACCCTTTAATAAAACAAGCCCTCTGCACAGGATCGCAATGCGCACTTACTCCCGATTGGCTGGGTCCACACACCACGTGACGCCTCCAACCTGCCCAGCTCTTTCCTCCTCCCTGTGTGTGGAGTCCAGTGAATGAAGGCAGTCTGCATAAATTCAAGACACATGTCGGCAACGGGATGGACACGGTGCCCCATCCGTGCAACATGTTATCGCTGACACAGGGAGAAGAGAGAGCGCTGGAGAGGTGTTCATTTATGATTAATGGTGATCTGGTGATATGGTGTTACAGTACGTGGAAACATGCACCACACTTATATCGTTATTTTCCAGTTATAGTGGCAAAGTAGTCCCTCATTTATCACATAAATCCTCCCTGTAATTTACGCACCATTCAAAGGCTATCTATCTATCTATCTATCTATCTATCTATCTATCTATCTATCTCATCTTGTTTTTCAGCCACGTGTAATCTGACATTACAACACAACATTCTGACTTTCTAACATGACCATAAATTACTGTAAAACTGGCCACTTACTAACTATTATATCTGCTGCTGCTGAGGCTTAAGAAAGATTAAGGCAAGCTCCTCATATGACCTTTGTATAATCAGGTAAGTCCCATCGAGATTAAGATCTCATTTTCAAGGGATATCTGATTACATGTTAGGAAAAAAAGAAAACCCAGGATATTCAAGAACAATAACATACATCAAAACATAGGAACAGCAGCAAGGTATAAAATATATTAAAAAGCAGAACATGCAATAAGATGATATAATAATCTATATCATTATTAAAATATACATGCACACACAGATCACAGCCCTGCACAGGGAGATCTGAGATGACCCTCCATACTTGCTCACTGAGTCCCATGAGAGTCCTTAAGGACGGTTATTCATTCAGTCAGAGATGTATGATCAATGCACTATAATTAGTAGATGTGCATTCATATTAGTCATGCACATATTATTCATTCATGCTCTGTGTTAGTGTCTGTGGGACTGGTTACTGCTCCCCCCAGTGGTGGAAGTGACTGACAAGACTCACGAGGTGTGAGGAAACACGGAGGTGCTGGTTTACAAAAGGCAAACATGAGAGCTTTTATTAATTAATCTACAAATTGGTGTTTCAGGACTTTTTTTTTCAGGAGAAAGCACATTTCACCCAGATGAAGTACATACAGGAGACAGGTGCACCTCGACACATTAGTTTATCTAGGATCTAGGAATCAATAACATAGAAATGTAGTGTAAAAATTACAGATTAGAGACACAGCTGCAGCTGCAATGTCTAAATATACTTTCAAGGGTTCGTCGTCAGGAGAGGAAACCAGGCAAATGTTGGCCCCCCAAAAACTCTGGTAAAAGGGGCCCTTGATTGCCACTCACATTGGCTAACTATTAGGCCCTGTTAAACCTCCCATAAAGGCTCTATCAATTGCACCACCACTGCTCTCCAAACTCCCTAAATCTGGAGTAAACAACCTGCAGCTCTGGAGCCACATGCAGCTCTTTAGCCCCTCTCCAGTGGCTCCATGTGGCTTTGAGAAAATAAAATCATAAGATATTCTTAAAGAAATTCTCACATTCTCTAATTATAAAAATTTGTAGTCTATACACAGAATTTAAAAACAAAAAAAATGTTTGTTTTTTTTAACATTTTGTCGACTCCATCTACACCCTGGCATCTTTTCCTCGAAATGTTGCTCAGGTCATGTCTAAATGAACTTCAGTAGTGATAGCGAGTCTTGAATCTCCCTAGCGGGGCTAGCTATAGACTCCAAATTGGAAAATGTAAAAGTCTCTGAGGCAAGTAGAGTCATTAATAATGGGTGGACAGATTAATTTGCTTTCACCACCAGCTCTTAATAAATGTTCATAAAAAGCCCACTGCTGACTGGCTACCAAGTGGCACGATGGTGCAGTGTTTAGTACTGTCCCCTCACCGCAAAAGATCACATACAAACTCCCGCACCCTGGGTTCGAACCAGTTTGCGTGTTCTCCCCGTGTCAGCGTGGGTTTTCTCTGGGTACTCCAGCTTCCTCCCACAGTCCAAAGACATGCAGGTTAACTGGTGACTCTAAATTGTTCGTAGGTGTGAATGTGAGTGTGAATGGTTGTCTGTCTCTATGTGTCAGCCCTGCGATAGTCTGGTGACCTGTCCAGGGTGTACCCCACCTCCCGCCCAGTGTCAGCTGGGACAGGCTCCAGCCCCCCTGCGACCCCTAATGGGATAAGCGGTTACAGAAAATGAATGAATGACTGGCCACCTTCTGCTAAAACATATTAATGATGCTAATTTATACCTATTAGTAATGTTGATAGGCTATTTTACACGCAATAGTCTGTGTTACCTTTATAATAAGACTCAAATATGTTTTCTAGACAGATATTCTTTTTGAATTTTTTTTTGTCAAAAATGGCTCTTTCGATAGTAAAGGCTGCCGACCCCTGCCCTAAATGGTGCTCCTTCAAGCCGCTGTATGACAGCTGGATACTATTGTATAGGACAGTCAGTTAGACACCTGTAACGGTCATAAATACAACATTAGGTGTCAACACAATGACATTGGGCTGTGATGGGCTTCTTTGCCTGGGGCCCCCTGAGTTAAGGATCGTCACTGTATTAGTCTATAGGAAAACTAAATAATGCATCCCAATCAGTATTGCGACATACAAAATTTATATGTAAATGTATAAATATGAATGTATAGTAAAGAGAATCACTGAAATTAAGAAAGAAACACATTTTGATAAACAAATTCACATGTATTCATTTTACTCTGTTAGCTGATTCCTATTGAATATCTCCTGTAGACGTACAGATGTTAGCTGCTGTCCTTGATTCTAAATGCCGTCTCTATTCATTCCTATAGACTATAAAAGTCATTAGGATCAAGTGTGGTTTTAATCCCTCAGATAAAAACGATTGTTGGACTTGTGAATAAAAAGTTTGTCTCAGAGTTGTGCAGCGCTCTGCTGCTTCGTGCAGCTCTCTCCTCCACCCTTCTGATGTACCTTGAAAGGGAAACACAATGCCGCCTCGCACAATTACAGAGTCAGCACCACTTTACTCCCCACCTCCATGTGTTTACCTACTGGACTGTGTTTTGATCAGGCTGACAAGTAGGTAGAAAAATGTGGGGTGAGGCAAGCGGCAGAGAGAGCTGCCTGCTTAGGTTGACAGAAACAGCCTCTTAGATACTCAGCATTCATTTCCCAGTTTCTTTTCAGCGGAGGTACTGGTCCATTAAGAGCAAGAATATCAAGAATATCCTTGACCTCAATAGCCTCTGCCTGAGAGTTGTGGCAATGCTTTACCAATCTTTTTACTATGAGTCTCCTCTTTACCAAAAAAAAAAAAATCATCTTCTCAGATGGTGTTTCACTTCAGAGACATCTGTACATTATTAATGTTACCAGAGCCAGCCCTACTTATTAAGCAATATAATCAGTTGCTTAGGGCCCACTGGTCTCTGGGCGCCCACTGGATAATATTTTTTAATGAAAAGAGATAATAACCAATAAAAAAATTAACTTCCTCAATAAAAATTGACATTTCAAGATATTTTTGTCAAAAAATGGTGGCAAAACAGGAAGCTAAGAGATGGGTGAAATGGACAATTTAGGTCGGCTAAGTAAGTAATCAACTGTCCCCTATGATCAACACATTATCACTCCAAACTCATCCAGTGTTGACACTTGTTCAGTGGCCCTCAACGTCAAAATATGATACGCTAGGTACCCTTCCTGCCAGGGGTGGAAATCCCGGGGGGGACAGGGGGGACATGACCCCCTGTCCAGTAAAGCTGTCCCCCCCTAGAATAATTTAAGACATAATTAATAATTTTTGAACAATGCAGTAGTATTTATTGAAAGCACAATGTAAGCAGTGCTCATTATAATCACGCAATTATGTGCTATTTAAGTCTTAAAAGATTTAGTCCCCCCCTCCCATTCCTAGTAGTGTTATATCCCACACTCTTTCCACATAAATATTCACACTACTGCGCACAGGGAGACAGAGACCTGCTCTGCTCCAGACACACACAGCACCTTGGACAGCACGGCGCACCTGACTGTTGTCGATGTGTACATGTTAATTTGATTTCAATCATTTTGTTTTAAATCTGGACATGTGCAGGTGGACTCAGCCAGTGCTAAGGAAGGTCCTATGCCGCCTGTTGGA